>NW_022884918.1:0-19392 GCF_011952205.1 Bombus bifarius | reverse complement strand
TCTATAGTATTCACCGTTCTTTTCGAGCTCGTACCATTTCAAATAGACTTTCGAATAGATTTCAAAGATTTGTCTGTTGAAATAAAACGCGATCTTTTTTATTTCCCTATCAGTCGTCCCGTTACTGTTCCGTTGTTTCCAACAGATTGCAGATTCGTTTAAAAAACATTTGTAACGAAAAACAAACCCACTCGCAGGAATGTTATTCAATATCGCATTTATAACTTTCATAGACATCCTCCTCTCATTGCTATCATTGTAAACAGATTGAAACTTCGTTTGCAAACACTCGCGATTAAAAAAAAAAAGAAGAATTAATCTTAAACAATTTTATCTTGTGTTCCATTTATAATTTTCATAATTGTCTTCCCGACGTTGTATCATTTTAAATGGCTTTTTTCTATCCATCTATGTTGCAGCGAGATCAACGGTCCTAATTACTAAATTGCACGATGTGTTCATACAAATTCACTTTCTATGAACGCGATGAAACGAAATGAAACCTAAGTAGAGATTTGTTTTCTCATCAAGTATAACGAGTTTTATACTTTGGATAGATTGCCTCGTTGTGAGAAGGTCTTAATCGTTTATAATTGCGATTAAGTAATTGCAATAAGTCATATTTTTAAGAAACGTTCTCACATGCTGTCACACACTCTAATTAGAAAAGGATCATGAAACATTCGGTTTATGATATTATTTGATTGTAAATCTTCCTGCTTCCGGAAACTTTTTTAAATATGAAAATATTTATATACAAAATTAAATATTTTTTTCAATATCAACACTTCTTGCGTTTATGTTGTCCTAGTCAGAATTATATTATTTCGTGTATCCTGTTGCTTTTTATATGATAGTCCTCCCGTTGGCCGCGGATTCGTTATCAAGCCTGAGGCTCTCGTCACTAGTGTAACTATCGACAATAAAGGTACCCCACGCGCGACCGGACGATGGAGAACTTCAACGCAGAACCGCTACCTCCCGCGAGCCCTCCCCGGGAGGGCGCCTCGAGCTCGGACTCGGAGATTCAGACTCGACATATATATTATTATATATATTATATATACTATTATATCTATATAATATATGTATTTATATCTATAAATATATGTATAAATATATCTATTTAAAAAAATAAAGTTGACCTTCATATATCGCCAATAATATCGCGTGCGTAAAAAGAAACTAATTACATTTAATTCTTTTTTTACATTTATTTATTTTTTATTATTATTTTTTTCACAACTAATTATATTTAATTATTACATTTACATACATTTAACTATTATTGCATACATTTACATATATTTAATTATTATTTTTTTCATAATTATATCTCGTTTGAAATATTTTTCGACATAATTAATTGTTTCAAAAACACATATTCCAGCCTTCTAAATGATTTATTTTGCGTATTATACGAATTATTCCATCTATAAATAAATTGTTCTCTCTACACACAAACACGCACACAGTCTGTTAATTACACGAGTTAATTGTAACATTTTTCTCGATAAGTTGACAGAGCAAGGAAAATGAGCGACGAACATACCTACAAACTAATCTACTTCAATGCCCGTGGTCGTGCCGAACATATACGGTACATATTTGCATATACTGGCATCGAGTATACCGACGAGAGGATCCCCGAAGAACTCTGGCCTGAATACAAGGATTGTAAGAGTGAAGAATCGATTTTTACTTTCATCGTTCAACTCTCAGATATCTACCATTTACTCAAACTTTTCTGTATATAAAACTTTCGTTTCACGTGCAGGCTAAACTTACTTAAAGTAAAATTTCATACGGAATAAAGTCGAACTTTTCATTAAGTTTAGCTTCCGTAATATCGTGTTTATCGAATACCAACTTAATTCACTTACGATTCTCGAATTTTTGTGTTGCAATCTTTATTGTTTTCAATGAATCGAAGCATTTCGAATATTTTGAGAAAACCGTAAATAGGTGACTTAAAATAGGAATACAAAAATACTTCTACGTTTCTCGTTAATTTAAAAACTTTTTAGGACTTGTCGGAAAAAAAGGATAAAAAATTGAAATCAGTTCGGAAATGAACAAGAACATAGCTAAAAAGTCGAAAGAACAAAGCAGACATAAAATTCGATCTTCCGTTGCGACATTTCTATCGTAAATAGTATAATAAAAGTTTTACGCAGCATAGTCTTCGATATGATCTTATATGTCGCTTGCAGATAGAGAAACCAAAAGTCAACGTAAGTCTGTAAATCAATCCTGTCGGTGTAAAACACAAAATTACGTTCGCAAGAGACATTCGATTTATATTCCTTGCATTTCAATTTTCATTACAAGAACCGTGTACATTTTCTAATATTTTTTCCGTGTCTGGTATTATCTTTTATCCTTGATTTTAAAAACTTTAGGTTCTTCCCAACAGTCAAAAACACGCGATACCCTGTCCATCGTAATCGTAAGAAAAGAAAAAAAGGAGAAAGAAGACATTTCTGTATTTCTTTACTAGGCCATGTTGATTAAAACCGAAATGATTTCGATTCATCTATTCACAAGAACGCAACGGCCTCGGAAGCTGTGTTGTGATTTCCTATCGATCGTTTCCCTCTACACAGTGTTCATATGAGCCATGTTTGTTCTTAGCAATGCCTTATAAAAAGCTGCCTGTGCTGGAGATAGACGGGAAACCGGTAGCGCAGAGTAACGCTGTGGCGCGATACTTGGCGAGGAAGTACGATCTAATGGGAAAGGACGAATGGGATGCGATGATATGCGACGAGCTCGTCGATACTCTTGGAGATTTGAAGCAAGGTGAGTAACTGATGAGATGACTTTGCATTTGTCTCACCACAGAGACAGACGTTCAAGAATTCATTGTGAAAAGACGAGTACAAACAAGATACGTATGTCTTTCCGTTAAGCGAATGTTACAGTTTGTTTGCAAAAGTCAGTTTTTAGATTATAGAATCGTAGATAGAATTTAGAGGATAGAAACTTTTAGTAGTCACTTTTAGTTTAGTAAAGTCTTATCGACAATAAGCAGACTACGTTATGATACAACGATTCCAACTAAAGATTTCTATCGACATCACGAATTCGATGGCTTCCAAATTTTCTTCTCTGCAATCTCAGACGCTCAACTCGAAAGAATCTTTTAGATCCCCCGACAAACACTCGACTCAGGTTATCTATTATCGTAATCTTTCTACGGGATTTTTTTTAACTGCGTTGCGTTAACGAATAACGGGATAACATCACGTTTCTCTCAACGCCTTTCAACGTTCTACAACTTTTATTCTTTGCAAATCCCTGTCTCTATATGATAAACGCTGGTTATCCGCGGAAGGAGCGAGGACAACGAAGTGTTACTCAATGATCAAAGACAGGAAGATCCTGGTACGCGATAACGTTACTAATTTCCAATTACGATATGTGTGATTACGTAACATCTGCTGTCTGCATAATGCGTTAACGATCTGCGCGTTGATCGCATAAATATAAATCGAAGGGAATGGAATCGCTCGAAACTCATGCAACTATCCGCAGGTGTTTAAAATCGTGTTTTTACACCGCCAACGTAACGTCACGCCAGTCGAATCGAAAAATTATTACTAGACAGAGAAGGTGAACAAAAAACGAGGTAAATAGGCTACCGATTGAATAATATCATAACGATCGTATCTCTGGTTTTTGCTCGTCTTTTATATTTGTTTCAAATGTATAAAATATAATCGTATCGATATCGTCCACGATTAAAGCTATCCATCCGCCATCGACGAGGAACGAACGATTATATTTTATCATTTATGCGAATCCTTCTCTTCTCTTCTTTCTCTATTTACGCCCCTCGCCTTGCTTCGTACCGCCGATGATTCACAATTCGATGCACCTGAACAGCTGGAACGTCGCAGATTTTTCCGTACGATAACAAACGTGTTTTTGATGGCCTGCTTTAAACCGTGACGATCGCCATGACGTGCATCAATTGTCGAATGATGTAGTGCGACGATACTCCTACGCAACTTTTTTTTACGCTGTTTTTCCCTCTATTTTTTCTTCCTGTGTGTTATCACATGATCATGAGATACCTGTATAGAAGATGCAAAGAGTCTGTGAAGAATTTACAGATATTTAAGATTATCATAATGATTAAGCAAAAGCTAAGACGCAAAATATTGCTCAAGATGTAATTATGTAATATTTACTCAATTTCTAGAAGACTGTTTATATCTTGTTGTTATTCTTGATATGGAGATAAATATAGTATACTTTATTAAGACCTAGATAAAAGACTTTTTTCTCGTTTCTCTTCTCTTACTTAATCACTAAGAGTTATATAACGTTTATTCGATAATTCTGCTTCTCCTGACCTTTCCACAAATGGTTGTTTATATCTCGACATTCTTGGTACTTTTAATCAAATTTTAATAACAGTACTTTACTCGTCAGAAGTAAATAAAAAAGCTCTAGGTAGAAGCAAGGATTTACTTACCTTTCCTTTCTCGAATCTCAGTTAGCAATGTTGTTCCTCTTGAAAGATTTTCCAAGTTTCCAAGACAATTTCCACGCTGGTAACATTGTATATATTTCAAGTATCGTGAACCACAGGAACTTGTTGAGGCAATATTGAAGAAAGCAAAGAGAATGAAGATTAAATTCTGACAATAAAATAAAAATCCAAATTCTTCCTAAAAAGCTAGTGATCTTTAGTTAAGAGTTCGATTTTTCACATTTTTCAAGGTAAATTAAAAAAATTGTTTAATAGAGGAGGTACAAAATAAATGTATACAAACCTTTTTTCAGACGACATGGGCGGACTTCGTGTTTGCAGCGGCCCTTGAAAATTTCGAGTATATGTTTGGGGCATCAGCTTTGGATAAATATCCAGCTCTTCGAGCATTGAAGAGAAGGATTCATAGAATACCGGCTATTTCTCATTGGCTGATTAGGCGCCCATACACAAACAGCTAAAAAGCTAAAAACGTGTGGAAAAAAGATGACCAGTACACCACTACATATATGTAGTATCGTGGACGAAAGGTCTAAGAAATATCGGGCGAACTATGAACAAGAGCGAGAGCCGAGGCGCCGTCGAGCCCATCAATCTTTCATCGGTCGTTTCAAGTGCACAGTTTCGTGGAAACAACCTACGTGACCCTGGCTACGAGCGTCTGCAGAACACGTGTGCGGTGGGCCTAGGAAAAAGGCAATAGAATGCGACAACGGCCAGAGTGTGAGTCGAGAAACAGAGTGTGAGTCGAGGAGCCGAGTGCGAGTTGAGCGGAGACAGAGTTTGCGAGTGGCGTTGCAGAGAGAGTGTTCATCGCGTTTTGGTAAAAGTCGAGTCGCTATCTAGTTATTTAGTTGCGCTGTTTTCTGTACGTTTGGCGTGAATAGTTCAGGTTGAAAAACAATCGTCTTTTTCTGTCTGATTAACATCTCCATTGTCCACTCCTTGTAAATACATTATATCACGATATTACATATTTTTGGGGGCTCGTCCGGGATTGGACAAGACAGAAAACGAAACGGTTTAACAGAGCTATTCGAGCTAGTTGTGAATTTACCGGTACGCGGTGCGGTAAAAGACGATATCGTTGACTGTTTAAGTTTGTGTAGTGTGAAAAATGGCAAACGTTGGGGACGAACGATTGTCGGGTGAAGAGGGTTCGACGCTGGAGGAGCTGAGGAGTAAGCTCGCGCGATTGAACCTCCCTATATCGGGTGCGAGGTCAGTGCTGATTGCAAGGCTGAATCGGGCGTGTAGGGCTGGACAATCGTATCCTAAGGGATCGACGGGCGGTGAAGAGCTAACCGGTCAACGAGATTTAGGAAACGTACAGAGAGCTGAGCGTGATTCTAACGAAGATGAAGATGTTGAGAAAATGAATACGAAGGAGTTGAAGGAGCGCCTCGCTAGTTTGGGTTTAAAAACGACGGGAAGAAAAGTAGAATTACGCGCACGGCTACAAGCGGCCATGGATGGTAACGACATATCGTCGGAAGAAGAAAGCGACGACGAAAGTGAGGATGAAGATTGCAAGAAACACGCAAGAGGATACAAGAGAGATACGCGAAGGGTGTATCAGGACCGTGATGAATACTGTCGAAGGGCATGTGTTGGTTCGACACTGAGTTTTAGAGACGTCGAAGATGCATTGAGTCGTTTAGTGGCGACAAAGGTGAAAATGTCGAACGATGGTTCGAGTCGTTCGAGGAAGTCGCTGATACGTGCATGTGGTCGGATGGGCAGAAGGCAGTCTACGCAAGGAAGCTGCTGAAGGGATCAGCGAAAATATTTGCGAGCTTCGAGTGTCATGCCAGGACTTGGCATGAGTTGAAGAGGGGGCTAGTGAAAGAATTTTCGAGGAAAGTCAACAGTAGGCAAGTACATCAGAAACTTGAAGAAACAAAAAAAGAGAGTGATGAAGCATGTTTGGCTTACATGTACCGCATACTCGAAATAGCCATCCATGTGGACATAGAGGAGGAAGCAAAGGTGGAATACATAGTGGATGGAATAATAGACGAAGAGAAAAATAAGGCTGTATTGTACGGCGCTACGTCAATCAAGGAGTTGAGGAAGAGGTTAGTGATGTACGAAGAGCAGAAGAGTCGCAGAGCAAAGTCGATTGTGAAGCCGGCTAAAACCCAGAAGAACGGGAAGCCCAGTCAATCTGTAGATGCAATGAAGAAAAGAAGATGCTTCATTTGCGGTAGTGAGGATCATCTAAGTGTTAAGTGTCCGGAGAGGGGAGAAGGTGTTAGGTGTTCCGAGTGCAGCGGATTTGGACATATTGCAGCGAGGTGTACGGCACGACCGAAAGAGACTTGCGTAGTGTCAAGATCCGAAAAGGGGAAGTATGTGAAGGAAGTGGCGATAGATGATTGTAGGTTTGTGGCACTAGTGGATACGGGTAGTGATCTCACGTTCATTCGATCAGACGAGTATGCGAGGTTAGGGTCACCACCGCTAGGTAAATGCAAGCTTAAGTTCGACGGTGTTGGTTCCGCTGGCAATGAGACCTGGGGTGAATTCACCAAGGTAATGACGGTTGATGGGTGTAAACTGCCAATCACTTTGCACGTTGTTTCAAACAAAATATTGACGAAGCACGGTCTGTTGTTAGGCACTGATTTTCTGGATCAGGTAGGGTTACGGGTTAAACGGGGCGAAGTGACTTTCTTGCGGCTTGACGAACAGACTAACAAAGACGTGTCGGATGTGTTTAGAATTAACGTAGTAGAACAGACTGACGAAACAGACCTAACACACGTACAGGAACCGCATTATCGTGAAGCGATTCGAGATATCGTTAGGGGGTATAGGCCGGAGAAGAAGCGAGACGTCGGAATAACCGCAAAAGTAGTTTTGGAAAGCGACAAGCCGGTAGCGCGAAGACCGCGAAGACTGGCGCCGTCGGAAAGAAAGGAAGAAGATGATCTGATGGAAGTGTGGACAAACGAGGGTGTCATCAAATCGTCAGACTCGGAGTATGCGAGTCCGATAGGTGTAGTTAGAAAGAAAGATTTGTGTGTGCGTGTGGCTAGATGGGCCTTGTTACTAGGCGAGTTTAAGTATCAGGTGTGTCATCGGCCGGGGAAAAGTATGCAGCATGTAGATGCTCCGAGTAGGAACCCCCTGCCGAGCACTATGGATGTAACGGAGAGTGAAGACGGGCTGATTGCACGGTTGAGAAGGGCACAGAACAAGGACATGGAAGTCCGTAGGATTTTGGACGCCGCAACGTGCAGTCAGGCCGATGGGCAGGTAGTAAGAAACAATATTTTGTATAAGGAGTGTAAGGACGATGTGCTAATAGTAGTATCGAAGGCGATGCGGGCTCAAGTAGTCAGGCAAGCGCACAAGCGTGGGCATTTCGAGGTTACCAAAACAGAAGCTATGGTCAAGAAGGACTTCTGGTTCAGGGGGTTACGCGAAAAGGTCGAACACGTGGTATCCAACTGCCTTGACTGTAGCCTAACCGAACGAAACATAGGTAAGCTAGAAGGGAACCTGCGAAATTACAAGAAAAGAAGAAAGCGTGCGAAGCAGTACCGAAGGAAGGACCCGCACACACCTCGATTTTATGAAACCTTGGGTCCTAAACGCCGAAAGTGACGCATCTGATGACAGCGAGATAGAAGGCAACATCTGAGGGCAGATGTTATTGCAGGATGGCCGAATGTAGTATCGTGGACGAAAGGCCTAAGAAATATCGGGCGAACTATGAACAATGTCGCGAGAGCCGAGGCGCCGTCGGGCCCATCAATGTGTTATCGGTCTTTTCAAGTGCATAGTTTCGTGGAAAAGACCTACGTGACCCTGGCTACGAGCGTCTGCAGAACACGTGTGCGGTGGGCCTAGGAAAAAGGCAATAGAATGGGACAACGGCCAGAGAGGGTCAGTCGAGGAGCAGAGTGCGAGTCGAGGAGCCGAGTGCGAGTTGAGCGGAGACGGAGGTTGCGAGTGGCGTTGCCGAGAGAGTGTGGATTGCGCTGTTTTCTGTACGTTTGGTATGAGTAGTTCAGGTCTGACATCTCTATTGTCCACTCCTTGTAAATACATTATATCACGATATTACATATATATGTACGCTGGCATCGCTATGTTGGTAAATGTTCGATGTTATACGTGTCGTAAAATGTAACAGTTCTATTTAAAAAAAAAATTTCGTGTCTATGAGTACGTTAAAAGTTTAACTATAAAAAGTCTCATCTGAGCTGTGCTCCTTTATGGAAGGTATTATTGTGTTTGAAAGAACACAATATATAATAAATGTATGTATGTTCTATAATAAATGTATGTTCTTTCGAAAAAAGTTCGAAAATTTTCTTTCTTTTATCCGTACTTAACTTTTTAATAAAATGCACGATTAATTCTTGTGTCTCGTTTAAACAGCTTTTGGTCTATCGTTATTTCGAATTATTTGAACATCGTGTGAATTTACTATTTAATTTTACAATATCATTTACTATATAATTTTACAATTATAATTTTACAATATCAATAATTTACAATAAGTGAGGGAAAAATCATTGAATGTTATATCTAGATGTCTATATACTATTTTAAACAATACTTAACTCGAGATACTCGTTTCGTCTCTTCATGATACTTACTGGCAATACCGAGTACAAATATGATGTTCTTTGAAAATAAAAAATGGATTTGAAAACGTTAATGCACGTTCTTTTTTTTTTTTTATTTATTTGTTGAAATTACAATCAATTCTCGCGTTGAGAATTTTCAGTAATTTTTCTGGCGTGGCGCAGTGACATGGCTGTTTATTTACAATAAGTTAATACTTATTATAGATAGGTATAATTTATAAGTATTATAAGTAAGTGCATATGCTTAATTTGGATAATTAAATGAATCTAACGTTTAGGTCTAGCGGGTAGTGCCTCTTCAGCCTGCGAATCTGGTCCGTCGTATCGAGTAGTCCAGTGATTAGGGGGTTTCGGTGTTTCTTGACTCTTTTGCTATATCTGTCGCTATATTTTGCTATTTCCTCTTTGACTGTAGGTATCTTGAGGTCGCGATGGATGGTTTCGTTGGTAACATACCAAGGTGCGTCTATTAAGGCTCTTAGCGTTTTCGATTGGAATCGTTGTAGTATTTCGATGTTGGAGTTACTTGCTGTTCCCCATCGCTTCCTATATCCCTATATTCCGTACTTGCTTCGCTTGGTACTTTTATAATTTTCGTAGTTACAATAAAAAATTTAATTCTTAACAGATTAAAGATTTAACCTCTTGCTTTATAGTGTACAATAATTTTTTTTTTTTGTATAGGTTATGTGATCCATAGTTTGAGTAACTAGTACATATATATATTTACGTGACAAGCTTTCATTTCAATCTATATTTAAGATTAATATTTTATCAGTTTCTGTTCGTAACAACATCGAAGTAGTCCATAAGTTTGAAGAGTATAATTAAGGAAGTTATGAAGCAAGAGGTTAAGAACAAATTCTGAAAGAGGTTATGTACAACTCAGTAGTACTGCTTTACATTACTTTGCGAATTACTTTTCAAGCATAAAAATAGTTTAACAGCCACTTATAGTTACTTCCTTACCATTACATTCATTAAATTCGTTTGATTTTGTAAACAAAATGACCACGCTGACCAGTCTCTTATTTAAAATAGAATTATTTTGTCATATATCCAACAGTTTACTTTCTCTTCGCTTTGTCTCGTATTACGACTTTATAACGGTGTTTCTTTAAACTTTAAACGATCGTAATAAATGTATTTACGGACGATGACTGATATCTGGTCTGTCTTAAAGTTTCAACTAATTAGTGCCCCGTTACTTTGGACGTTATGAAATGTTGTATAACCAAAGACTTATCTTCTCTTTTGGTAGTTGCATAAGAGAAGACTGAGCCATTGAAACGCTCGAATAGATTAGCTGATTCGCTTAACGTATTTTTACTTCCGACGAGCTAAACACAAGAGCAGAAAGCACATAAGGAATAATACAGAAACGTCAAACGTATACAGAAATATATTTCGTAAAAGCATTAGTACGTAACATGTCTTTATAATTCTATTTATGTATAGTAAAATGGCTTGTATCCATTTTCATGAATTATAACTGACATTTCAAAGCATTCATGTAGATATGTAACTCTCGTTAATTAATAATTTAACAATGCGTCATGAAACGTATCATTTTCGTTTCTTCCTTTGTTTCGTTATACACAGGAACGAATTTGTAAATAAAGATGTATAATCAACGATAACATATGACAGCGAGTATAATAACTGTCAGCAAAGGAAGAGGTCGGTAAAATGATTGTGGTTGATTTCAGTGTATCGGTAAATAAGCTTTGACAGACGTTGCCGGGGGACTCGGTGTCGGTGAAACCGCGTCGATGAAATGATTGTCAGTAATTTAAAGATAACCCAATTTATTGATCTGTCTCCCCTTCATGGCGTTGTACGTCTCTCTATAAAACATATTCTACCTCGGAGGGCTGAAAAATTTAACTTGGTCTCACTGGACTGGACTGTAAGTAAGAAAATTGAAATGCAAAATCCACGTGTGAGCGCAACGGTTTAGATGGAAAGTTCGATAGGACAATTATGTATATTAGCCTGAAAGAAAGCTCGTGGCTTCGCACGCAACACGTAATTTCCCTCGCTGAAATAATCCTATTACAACGATACGATTTAAAATTTTCCTTAACAGACCTCGCAATGTAATTCTTCATCTACAATTTTTTATTCGGCCTGAAACAAGAGACTTTCGAAGCCTTATAGAGTCTCGCGAATCTAAAAGTCAGGTTTCAACGTATTTTCGCGTCTTATTCTATAATACTGAAAACATTAAAGGTGTTAACGATTATTGTCTCACTATGTACGTACATCAAACGAGTACTTACGTAAGAGACGAATGGAAATGGAAACAGCCGAGAATAATTGAAGATAATTTGAATACGTTCCAGGCTATAATACAATTTCTCGTGAACCGTAATTGATTCGCAGAAGGGAATTGCCGCTTCTCACGACTAGCAAAGTGTTTCGCAAAAAAAAAAAAAAAGAAAAGAAAAATGGTATCGGAAGGATAGAAAAAAAGCGGTGGCCTACATCAAGCAATCTTCATGCCGATAATGCATTTATTATTCAGTTCGTTCATTTTCTATCGCGTAACAGACACTGGGATAACTGACAGAACGAGCGTATAAATTTTGCATCTCTCAACCTGACTTCTCCCAATTCGTATACTTCCATCCTTCGTATAAGTGACAATGAATCAGAAGAGTTTCATAGCAATATTGAACAACATACAGTCAACTACAACACCATTAGATACATCCACCATACAGTCAACTACAACACCATTAGATAACAGCAATACAATAGATTATAATTTTCTACGCGTCATTGATTCATCATCATCATTTTCCATTTTTTTAGCATATGTAAAAACGTATCTGACGTAATCTTACCTCGCTCTTCGAGTACAAAAATCCATTCAAATGAAACAAAGGGAAAAGAAATAAGAAAACAAACACTCACATACGAATCTTCATTACATAACTGTATGTACTCCTCGAGGTATAATTACTCAGACACGTTACAGCGTACCTTCTTCGTTCCCTGATGGCTGATGTTGATCGTTGACGTTTATAATGAAAGAATTTCGTCAACGGCGCCATCTGGATCCTTGTTGAAAAATTAAAATAGCCGCAACAGCACCATTAAGCTCATCACCCAGAGTAGCTCTTGTTGCTGAGTCGTGGAGGAATTCTTATCATCAACGACATAAACTATACCAGTTCCGGTAATGTTCTTTAGATGGTCCAGGCATTCGAACTCGCAACATCGCTTTCCAAGACGGAATTTCTTGCATGTCTGTAGTAAAAAGAAATCGATCAATTGTACAGATCAATCGTCACTCGACTGCTCGAGAATTCAGATCATCCAGAGAATAGAATAGAGACGTGGAAAAATGTAGTGCGATCATCGCAGTGGGAGGAAATAGGGGGATAGGGACCAAATGAATGAACGAGATGTTAAGGACAACTGACGATAAGTTCTTCTTTTGTCGAGAATTGCATGTTTGTGAATGGTTTGTGGGTGGTTAGATGGAGAGAATTGAAGAGTTTGGAGGTGACTGGAAGAGTGTTTTAGGCAAGGTAGATTGCAGAATGGTTGCGGTAGCATTGTGTTAATTATGGGTTTGTACATGTAATCTTTGTATGTATCACTACATACAACCTAA
This sequence comes from Bombus bifarius, assembly GCF_011952205.1. Lineage (NCBI taxonomy): Eukaryota > Metazoa > Arthropoda > Insecta > Hymenoptera > Apidae > Bombus > Bombus bifarius. The sequence goes on along the minus strand of NW_022884918.1, from coordinate 6,662 downwards.
CGTATATTTTTAATAATACATCAGAGTTTTAGTTATTTCATAGCTATGAATTTTATACTCTATAATCTTGACGTTTTATTTCACAGAAGCGTTTGAATATCCATAAAAATTAAATGAACCAATGTATTCATTATCTTATAGAGAAGATATATTATTTTTAATTATGTTCCAATTATTTATCATGATCCTGATTTCCTTATTCTGAAAATTTGAAAGAAAGTTTTGTAGTTTGATACTTTCAGCGACAAAGGGTCAATATTGCTTTAGTATATTTCGTCACATATACATGTATATCTATATGTCGGAGATGAAAGGACACCGGAACCTTTGGATAGCCCCGCAACATTGCAATCTAAAGTCTACTATAACTGTAACTAAACTATTGTAGTTATTCAATCCGATTGTAATTGTTCGAGATTAGTGACGGTGAGCTTTGGCTCGAGGTGACAGTCTGTCGCCCAACGTAGCCGCGGTCAAGGGATGAACGCTTTGCCTAACAAAGGTATGGAGTAATTCTATAGCTCTCCTTAAAAGAAATATTCGTGGCGACACGCGACAGTAAACATTCCAACGGTTTCTGTCCCGTGGCTCGCCACACGCAGACCCTATTCTTCGAGTAAGATGATTGCCAGATGTCGATGCGTCTCCGCAGTACATGTTCGGCTAGCCCGAGGGTCCGTTATAAATCTTAAGGTTTAGTTAACTAAAGTCCTTCAAACAGACAAACAGTCTTTGTCCCAACTACGGGAAGATAGGGGAGACATATTTTTCAACGAGCGGCGTCTCCCACTAGCAACTTTCCCTCGAGGGCGGCTAGCATCTTTTTCTAACCACCGATATGGAGATTGACCAATTAGCAGCAACGCCAATTTCCCTTACTTTCTGAACGAAGGCTTTTCTCGACGAATCCGATGATCTCGTGTCCTTAGACACACCCCGTTATAGTTTTCCTCTGTGGCATCATCGGGACGGGACGGGCATTCTTTTACGCGCTCCCGTCGACCAAAGAGTAACGTTTTTACGCTCAGCAATTATTTTTACGAGTCAGACTTAGATTCAGCGAGAACGCCCATCTGTCATCCCGTTGGCCGCGGATTCGTTATTGAACCTGAGATCACTGTAACTAGTGTCGCGGACGTCTCACCGCCGTGATAGATTGTCAAACCTGTGTTATTCATACCTGTGTCAATAAATCGTATCTTCGCCACACCGCAACGATGGCTACCTTCAATGAAGACTCCTCAAACACCGACAACCCTATCCCCACTGCTTCTCCGACATATATATTTGTATTTTCTTTTGTTCTTTCTTTTTAATTTATGTGATCTGAGAATTACATTTCTGAGAGTTCGGTGAAATTCGATGCTTTATTTTTATCAGTAGAATCTTCCTTGTCATTGTCAGAGCGCAGACGTTTACGCGTTTACGGAAAGTTTAAGGATACAAAAATACAGAAAAATGTAGAAAATATGCAAGAATATGTAAAATATCGAAAGTACAGTACTTCTAATAATACTTAGTAGCATGCTTACAAACAAATTTCTTTTGTATTTCTTGAAATTGCGGAAAGATTCGCGGTAATTATCGGATTTTTGTCCTCTTTTATCTGCTTTTTTTATTCGCAACTTATATGAGATATGAATTAATATTCAACGACGTGCGCTCTGTGCCACGAAATGAATTATCTCGCGTTAAGACTGCGGCAATTCTTACGTTTGATATTTCATTTAACGAACAGCCGCGCGTTCCTGAGTTTAAAAACCGCCACTCTGAACTTACGCTGAGAATAATATCAGGAAAAGCGAACGAGAGATGATTAGAAAGAAAATGCGAGGAGCAGTGAGGGGGATATTACTAGACTGCGCTTTTTTGTGCAAGTATAGCAGGATGTTTGGGAGTGTAAAATTTTAACGAATGCGTATAATATGAAAAAATATATGAAATATCCAAGGTATAGTTTTATTAAACTTACTTTTTATAATGCTTCGTAGGTAAAACAATTTTCTATCCAGATTCCACTTTCTCAATTATATTTTCAAAAATGCTCGATAAGGAGTACAATTTTCTACCCAGGTTGTACCTTTCTAATTATATCTTCCAAAATTCTTGATAGGTGAAACAATATTCCACCGACGATTTACTTTTTTAATTGTATCCCCCAAAATATGGACCTGCTTAACGTTTAGATATTATTATTTTTTTCGTTGTTACTTGATACGGCTAGCAATTAAATAGTGAGAATAAGAAGAATTGGAAGTGCCATTTTCGAAAAAGAATTTTGTTTTTCCTTGAAGAGGTTGTTTGTATGAAGGTTAATATCACTAAATATGAAGGGAAGTGTAATCATAATAATTCGTACAGTTTTTAACGTTTCGTACGTGATATAGGTTGTGTATGATGTATGTTATACGATTAGTTCCCTAAATTAGACTGTGTGCACCATGTGCCAGCAAACTCCCTCCATCGTGCTTGAACATGTGCGTAGATAAATCTGCCTCAATTATCCCATCAGATAAGAAAATCTCTACTGACCTTCTTAAGCAAACTACATAATGGACTTACATATCTTCTCTTAAGATATAAAGAAGATATTTTTTTTATCGTTAATTTACAGATCTTTGAAACGATAGAATAGAGATATCCTAAAATTATACAAAGTATTATAATATGCGTAATAAACAAATATCGTTATATTTTTCTAATAAATAACATTCCCATAAACAAACAATTTCTCATAAACAGTCGTTTCCCAGAAAACTTTAGTTTCGATACTGGCAACTTTATCTACTTCCGCTCTTCAATTATGAAGGATTAATCTTTACGAAACTTTTGGAACGGCTGAAGATTTCTCACGATGAAACGCGACGAATTCGATACAAACTACGCGGAAATAAAGACAGCTGCGATGGAGGATCGCGGGATTGATATTAATTAATTAATCTGTGGCAACCATTATATCGATTCGTTACGTTATTGCGACAGGCCACGCAACATTTTATTGCTTCTGTTTCTACAATTTAATTACAAAGTATTCAATTTAGAAACAAGGAAAGGACTGCAAGTTTGTACAGTTTTTATCAAGATTACGTGCCATTGAACATATCGATTGGTTGACTTCTCATGTTTCGTATTAATCGACATCCGATATAGCTATGGGACCTGGAATATTGAAATATTGGGAAGTCAGTTATATTCAGGTGTTCTATAGATTTGACGTATAAGCCTTGTAACATGTACTTCTTCATCAGACGTTTACGAGATACTGAACGATGGCTACGCTTGTAGTATCCAAAAATTTTACGTCGATTTATAATCGAAGATTCGATCAAACTATAGATAGATTTGAATATTCTACGAATTGAATTTAATATTAAGAATTTTAGTTGTATAGATCATCGACGAAAGTCTGTTACACGGACCCTTTCAACAGTTCTATACACACTTCTATTATATATTTTATTTTTTAAAAATAACGCTTTGGCATGATCAAGGATCGGAAGTATAAAAAATAATTGTGACAATTCGAGCAGTGAAAGCCTCTAGAGTAACATTATATTGGTCTCTATAGCGACATTGTGGTACCGTGTCATTTTCAAAGTTCTCAGAATTGGTACTGTATCCAATTTCAATGTTTAATATTCTTCCCGGTTCCTGGAAGAATTTCTTCAAAACTACGTTAACCCATGAAGAATCAACCAACAGTTTCTCATAATGCCGTTTTATCCACATCCTTTGAAACTCATGAAATTGTAGAATCCAGATAGAAAAAGTAGAGACGAGGTAAACGCGAAGCTCATCCTTGGAATTGCTTGTCATGGTGATAATGTTAACAAATAGAATTCGATAACGCAAATTCATTGGGGAAAAGGTGACAGATGAAATTCGCTAACGCAACGTTGCCCGTTAATGGGCTAAGAATTACGCTCCATGGGATCGCTCACTGCATTCTTCGAAACGACCCTCGTAATCCATAGGCTCGTAAACGGCTTCCGTAACCGTAACGAATTTCAATCTTGTTCACGGATCTCTGACCGCTCGTTTCGAGGTGTTATCGTGATTGTAAGGCGTGATGGAGCAGATAAGTCCAATATGCTCGCGGAAATCATCGAGATTCATTGCCCAAAGCTGGCTGATAGTCGAAATTAACTTCGCCTCGTCCGATTTCCGCGTTCACATCGCTTTCACGATGGTTAGGCGTTTCTTCGTTCGTTTCTAACGCTGAGTTTTCCCGTGTCGCAGTCAACCCATATTTGGATGTGTGTACACGTTGCACAGAAAATGTGGTCGGGGGTTGAAACGCGGACAGAATGGAAAACGGACTATGGGAAACGCCGAGAAAGAGGCGTCGATGAGTTGAAGACACGTCGATGCTGAAGTACACGTGTATCTCGCGTCTTATAGCGAAGGAAGGATACGTGTGAAATTTTAGAAAATATTGGCTGGAAAATGTTCTAACGGACATTGAAGAAACGAATTTAAATTGTAAAAAGAAAAAGATGGTAGCCTAAAGACGTTCCGCTTTCTGTCCCATTACGGAAAACTGCAAAAGCTATGTATCTTGAGAACAGATAAAGTTAAGAAATGAAATGGAAAAATTCGATTTACTATGTATTTTCGCTATATTTTATATTTACTGTATATTATCGGAATAGCCATCCCTGCTTCAGAAAATCAATTACATATATCCCTTGGCGAGAGGGAGTGAGAATTAATCCGATTAATTGTAATGGTGGATCAGCTGGATCCTCATATTCTGAACGTCCAGAGACTCGCTAACTACGAAGCAACTGGTCTGTTTGTGACGCCTATCAATTAGATTAGATTAGATTAGATTAGATTAGATTAGATAGATTAGATGCTAGAGATTAATCTGCTGGTAAGCAGCGTCAAAATGCGACGATAACTAAACCGTCCGAAGATCGAATTATAGCAAATGAAACGCGTCTCTGCGCTAGTCTGACCGATTAACAGGGCCTATGGGAGTGGCTTTCAAATTTGCAAGCAAGGAATTACCGTGTAACGAGCAACTCGTATCGATTATTCAATGGGTTCATATGGAGGCGAATAGAAACTCGAACTCGAAACGTTTTCGACTCGACGCTGAGTATCACGTTCATCCTTTAAATGCTACTTCAACATGGGCAAACGTTCATTTTGGTAATGTCGAGTTTTCTCATTGAATAATCTTCCGTTCGTCGATTTTACACGCTTAACCGACTAGATAAATTCGATGATTTTAAGCAACGTAATTAATGTAATTGATTAATTTTTCTTAAAGTGTGAACTATGGATGAAAGATTAGAAACCGTGACATTACAGAGTACAAAGTTAGAAATACAGGGGAACTTTATATTTTTCTTCACTGCTGATTAATTTCTTGCTGAACGTGCAACGACTCGGGAAAACTGTCGTTACCTGTTGCACACTGATCGTAACATACATAGATCAAGGAACATCACAAATTTCACTTGACTACTTACGTTCGTACAACGAAGAATCCACATAATACAGTACGGCTAATATATTACTATAGAAATCGGATGGTTATACATACGCAACAATTTGGAAGAGGATATTTGCTTTCGGGTTGGGAATATCAGGGAATAGAATTGTTATTATGCGAATGACTGGCGTTGATTCAATGTAATTAGTTAGAAGTAGAATTACAGTAGAAGAGGCATCAATACGATGGAATTGCACAGTTATTGTAAAAAAACAAACGATACTACATAATATATTTAGGTATACAGAAACAGTGACACTTCTGTATTGTCAATTATGATATAATTAAATGAGATAATACGAATAATTGTAAATGCTATTAAATTGTTAAATTTTAATAATTTCCAATTCATCTTCGTATCAAAGCAAATACGAACAATTTACAACGTTGCTAGTTATGACAATAAATTTCTATTTCTCGTGTCAGTAATTTCAAATGTCGTTGGTTGCAATCAAAAATCTGTCGGCGGAAAATTTTCACCCAAGCTTCGACAAATAAATGAAACATCGTATTATTCTCGGTCAATATCGAGTCACTTTCGAGATTACACGAATAAAATTTAAAAAACTTTTTTGATGAATTGCTCGTCGAGGCATCGTTCTGATGTCGATATCGCATTAAGCAACTCGAAGATCGAAGTCTTGGTAACGAGATTGTCGCGTCAAAGACGAAGCGAGGCCTATTACCCAGGCGATGATGGAAGCTATGCAACTATAAAGAATACTAGCGCCTTTTTCTACGATTTTATACGACTCGATGCCAGTCGAAGCTCTTGGAAAATATTGCAACAAAAAGTCAATATATAAAACAAAAAATAGGAGGTTTTTACTTAAAGCAATTTAATCACTGTCCACGCAACTTTTATTGTTCTCATCTAGAACCGAGCAAGAAAAATAACTATTTTATTTTTATACCTTCTCTATATTGGGATTGTAAAAATTTGTCTGTTTGAAATGCATTGGAAAATTTCGTCGAATTATAAAGTTACACCGTTGGTTGTCACCATAGAATCGATTTTAGAATGGATTTTAAAATAACGTAAGAACGATTTTAATGAAATTTTGAGAGTACATATGTACGTACATAGAGAAGCGAATGTAGTTCACACGCATTGCTACTAGGAATATTTGTGACATACATAGGTTTCATGGAAAATAAA
>NW_022884917.1:0-21436 GCF_011952205.1 Bombus bifarius | reverse complement strand
CAATTTACAACGTTGCTAGTTATGACAATAAATTTCTATTTCTCGTGTCAGTAATTTCAAATGTCGTTGGTTGCAATCAAAAATCTGTCGGCGGAAAATTTTCACCCAAGCTTCGACAAATAAATGAAACATCGTATTATTCTCGGTCAATATCGAGTCACTTTCGAGATTACACGAATAAAATTTAAAAAACTTTTTTGATGAATTGCTCGTCGAGGCATCGTTCTGATGTCGATATCGCATTAAGCAACTCGAAGATCGAAGTCTTGGTAACGAGATTGTCGCGTCAAAGACGAAGCGAGGCCTATTACCCAGGCGATGATGGAAGCTATGCAACTATAAAGAATACTAGCGCCTTTTTCTACGATTTTATACGACTCGATGCCAGTCGAAGCTCTTGGAAAATATTGCAACAAAAAGTCAATATATAAAACAAAAAATAGGAGGTTTTTCCTTAAAGCAATTTAATCACTGTCCACGCAACTTTTATTGTTCTCATCTAGAACCGAGCAAGAAAAATAACTATTTTATTTTTATACCTTCTCTATATTGGGATTGTAAAAATTTGTCTGTTTGAAATGCATTGGAAAATTTCGTCGAATTATAAAGTTACACCGTTGGTTGTCACCATAGAATCGATTTTAGAATGGATTTTAAAATAACGTAAGAACGATTTTAATGAAATTTTGAGAGTACATATGTACGTACATAGAGAAGCGAATGTAGTTCACACGCATTGCTACTAGGAATATTTGTGACATACATAGGTTTCATGGAAAATAAATGTCTGTTGCAAATAACACTAATTACAAATTCTATTTTTTCAAGCTTCGTGAAAACTCACATGAGAAATTAACCTGTCGAGATTCAGCATTTTTATATAATACTATCTTGACAAGTACATTTTACAAACAAACGAATATTACTAATTCGATACGAATAATTAATTAGTTTTTCAAGTTTTCTAAGATAAATAATAGAATCAGACATTATTCCAATTTCCACGAAGATCCATTGAAATATAATATCAGAAAATGATCTATTAACAATTTCAATTTTATTCGACGCTACTATAACCCTTCGCAATCGAGGGTTCCGCTAATAATATCAAATAAATTAAATAATTAATAAATTAAAAATTTAATAAATCAATAAATTAAAAATTTGTCCTTAACCTGTCAAATCATAATTATCTCACGTATTCTTGCAACGAACAGGTAAGATACAATCAGAAAAATAAACCGACGTATTGGCCGAAGATATATTACACTACCAAGCAAAATCGTATCGCACTGCGCGATGATAGTGAGTGAGTGAGTAGGTGATGAGTGATGCGGCTATGACTCTTCATTCTACGCATATATTTAACCAATTATACGAAAACACGTTCTTTCTACTGAAATTACTTGGAGTATCTGGTAATATGAATAAATGAAACCTTCGAATGCAAAGTATTAATATTATTAACGAAAATTAGAAATATAATTTATCAAACGGGATACGTGTATATAGTAAACCAAAGAATACAATGAATTATGCAATAACGACAGAAAAATTAACAGATATGACCAGATCTAATTGTTCAACCACTATACCCCTACATGTTCGAATCCTTGGGCGAACACCAGCAAACAGTTCGATCGATATTTTTCAACCTTCGAATTAGCTGTTATGACTAAAATATTTTCCATCGTTACAATGCATCCTGTCCCCAATTACATCGTTAATTTCGTTTCCGAGGTTCCGCTACAATACTTCGCAACGAGCAATTCAATAATTGAGACAACGACTCGCGTGATGCGCAGCAGTACGCTGGCCGTGAATCAATTGCATCGGATTACCTCGATTAATACGATTTTCTAGGACTACGCTGTAATGTCGAGTTAATTAATACGATAAAGTGCAATCGCGATCCAATGGAAACGCCTTCATTCTTACTTTTTCGCGCGATTTCACATCGGAGTCTAAGGAAAACGAGCTGCATCTTGCGGCATCTTGCGGAAAAACTGAAATTCATAGGACACAGGAAACCTGGTAAACAATAAATACGGCATGGTTCCACGATATGGACGCAAAATCAATGCTGGATGGCACGCTAATTCGATTGGCGGCTGGACAGGTCGAAGCATAGAGCTCAAAGTGTTTCCTCAAAGTGTTTCCGTTCCCTCATCCTCCCTTCAATAAATCTTGTTTCTCTCTCACTCTCTCTCTCCCCCTCTCTGTCTCTTTCTCTTTCTCCTCCGAAAACTTGATCATCCGATTTGTGTAACGGAGTTTATTTTGTCTTTCTGTTAATAATCTGTTAATACCAATAAGTTGCCTAATCGCGACACTTCTCGAGAAAATTTCTTCTAATCGCAAGGCCGCATAATTTTGACGAAATCCATGTGAAAAGAGTGTCCGGAATTAGGATGAAAAATATGTTTATATTTCATACGTGTATATGTTTCAAAATAGTTGCAATATAGAAATACCTTGTTTGTAAAGAAGGTTGACTCTATTGAGATTAATCGTTTGGTTTCTGAAGAGTTCAATGTGAATAAGGTTTTACGGTAAATTGAAAGATGTAAAAATACGCGCGAAGGTGTACAAATATGCAAAGTCTAGCAGCTATTAATAGTTCAGTAAGTAAAATAAATTTCTGTCTAGGTTCTTCTCTTTCGTCGCGCTCTATAAAAACATAAATTTAAATAAATATCAGCAGTGAGTGTAGCGATTTAGTCGATGGGATCTTAGAACGAAAAAACTTGTTTAAAAATGGAATCGATCAATTTAACTTCTCACTGGCTCACTTATCAGTGTTTATGTAACTCTTTCTCCCATTTCCTCTGCGTGAAACATGCAGCTTGGGAGTTTCGATTCGATAAAAAGTTGCGACTCTGAATATCCTTTGATCGTAAATTGAAGCATGAAAATATCATATATGTCGTATTTCGCTCTGAAACTGGATGAAAGAGGGAAATTGACTTGGTTCTTTCGCTGTTCCATTTTTTTCTTTTTTTCTATCTTTCGGCTATAGAATTACTCTGCCTGTGGTGAAATTTGTAAAATTTAGTTGAATGTTACTAAGAGATACGCGATTTATCGATGGAAAGAAAGAAGAGAAATATTCACTCGTCGAAAGCTTAGTAGAACAACGTTTACTTCGCAGATGTAGAACATTTATTTCGGTTACCTATCGGTTGTATCGTTATCGACTTGCCAATCATGAAACGCAGACGCCACCGGCCAGTTTATTCAATAATAAATTATCTGACGCGTCGATTGATCACGAACACATGCTGTCTACGAAATTGAATTGTGTTCCAATCTCTGCATTATAATGTTTATATATATGTTTATGTTTATATATATGTTTTGTAAGGATTCGTTTAGTCGTAAATATGGTTTAGTCGTAAAACAGAATTTTTACACTCAACTCGATTCGCGTAATGGAAATCATAAAATTAACAAAGGACAATTGCAGTTAGATTTAAGATTAGGTAAGTGGCGAATAATGGCTCGTATAATTGATTCTTCTCTCCTTCTTTGAGGATATCTTCGCCGCTCTATAGTTTCTTTATTGTTGCAAGTGTGTAACCTTATTTTGTATAAATTAGATCAGTAACGAGGATTTAAGACGAGGATTAATTTAACAATAGCATATGAATTCTTTTCATTGAGATTTTCACACGAGAAACTGATCAGCCTTGTGAAAAATATAAAATTAATATAAAATTCCTCGATTTAATTATTTAAGCATATAATTAATATTCAGCATGCTAAAAAACGAACGATCTATTTTTCCAAATTTGCAATTATCTATCGCAAGGAATTGTAAAAAGTCACAGGCTCCAAGGTAAATTTTCAAAAGCGTTTGTAATTGTTTTCTGTTATTTTTCTCTGTGCTTGAATTTATGAAGGTGATCAGCGTGGCACCTGAGCAAATTAAGCTAACAGAATGAAATACTTTCAGTATACAATTTCAATATTTTAATATATGATTACAGAATTTCAATATTGAAATTTAAATTATTATTTAGTGTTACGCCGTAAATAATATCAATGATACTTATTACGTAAAGTACGAAATACAAATCAACGTATATTATTGAAACTCTAAAATTGAGTAACTATTGCTGTACCAAGAATACTAATTAAGAGTTAATCGCATGGATCTGCCTGAGTGACTAAGGAATTTAACAATAGAAGATTTTTAATCGAACTTCTCTTTCAAGCTGAGTTGACCGTGATTCAATTCACGAATATCGGAGAGGAAAAGTCGTAACAGTCTTACAGTTTCGATTCACTTTCATCTCTTTTCGAGGGGGTACTCGCGATTCGCGGCTGCTTCGAGAACTTCCTCCTGGTTCATCCATTGAACCTCATTCTTCGGCGTTCTTTCAATCCCTCGTCTTCCATAGACAAGTCGTAAATCTTTCGAAAACTATTAGCTTGACCAAAAAGTTTCTTTCGTTTTATGAGGAAATAATAGACGCACAACGTTTTTTTGTTTTATATTATTTTGTCGAATTACGTACGATCCAATTTGTTCTGTTGAGATAAATTTCACAGACTTGGTTTTACGTTTGTACGAAGGTGCATCGTTGTAAAAGACACGCTTGCGAAAGAAAGACACTTTCCGGACAACCTAATACTTTCTCTGTTCGTAAAAATTCTGTTCTACGTTTATTTCGTTCTTTCATATTAAAGGAAAGCGATACTGATCGATAAGTTACTTGATACCGTTTAGTATGTGTAACTGGTTAAAGTATAGTACAACTGGTTCTTACGAGTTTCGTAGCATTCAAATATTTAGTGCGTCTCATTAATCGTACTATAAAGGATAAGGTAAAATTTTCTACGTGAAGAAATAAATCGAAAATGTATAATTTTACAATGTACATTTTAAAATGTACAATTTTATCCTACGACGTTCTTCTTTTTGGAGAAGATAGATTTGAAATACTTTACGTCAGAAATTTATAAAGGTTATACGTTTGACAAAACCTGTTGCTTCGCTGAAAATAATACTTGGTAGGATATTCTGTCAGCCAATTTTTTTAAGAATTTTTACGATTTTGTTGTCTCAGAGTCATAACTTTACAATGCTACAACTATACACAATTGCTTCATTACGATATATGGGATACTTGTATAATCAATTATAATCATGAAGATAAAGAGTAGTAAATGGTATAATTGAAAAACACGATTTTGTTAATGTAACTTTATCAAATAATGTTAAAAAATGACTAGAAGTGATATTAATAAGTACCTTTTAAAAATATCTGAAACGAAGATTAATGGAAATGCAGTATATATATCGAAATAAAAAATATTGAAAAGTCCTCTGAGCTGTCTTGTTATTTTATAAATTTTTATTATAGATACTACACGAATTTCCAACTATGCGAATAATTTTCCCATTTAATTTAGGAAAAGTTTCATAAACTAAATATATTTCATTACGGTATATTTAACTCTATTTAATTGCATTTACCTATATTTAGCTATGTTTAATATAGAACACCTGCGTCCCATATATAATATAGTTTATATGTAAATATAATACAGTTTCATTGACGGTATCCAAAAATTTTTTTTTTTAGGCACGGATTGGCTTGGTCTTTGATCAGAACGTCGGCTATTATACTCGATAAATTTTCATTATCCCTCGTGTCATCAATTTCGCGGCACGGAAATTCATCGTTGCTCGAACCACGCGAAAAATATCCAGGCCAAAGGAACGAACGAGAGAGAGAGAGAGAGAGAGGGGGGGGGCAGGAGGAAATGGAAGAAGAAAAATGCGAGAGAAATAAAAGGGAGGAGACCGAAAAGAGAGCTGTTCGTATTAGGTCGGTGAGGTACGTATAGACGACTTTGAAGTGGGTACATGAATAAAAAATATGCCGCTAACACGCGTCGACCTATTTCGGCTTCTTTCTTCTTACTTTCTTGTAACCATGAATATTAAAACGCGTATAGTTCGTGAAATGTTAAGGGCCAGTTATCGAGTAGAAATTTTTAAGGAATTAATCGATACATCGATTCTGTTTTGTCTTTCGCTTTTCTTACGAATTTCAATAACTTTGAAGGAAAGCAATCTTTCGTTTATATTTAAATTTAATTAGAAGCATCGTAATTTAGACAAAAATTATGTTCCATTATGTAATATGGAAAAACGTGTAAAATATTCGAGGAATAGTACTCGATATAATATTATCCAGTGCTATTATCGAGTATTATTTAAATTATATCTATAAAAATATTAATTTGCATATTCAACCTACAGCATAAGCGATATACAAAAGTATTAGAATACAAAAACATTAAGGGATTAATAAACATGAAAGTTTATATTATGAAATAATTCATCTCTTCTAGGTGATGCTTTTAATATGTTATTAATCATGTCAAGTACTGTTTTATTATTATGTTATGAGATGTAAATGGTGGGTGGGAATGACAGGGGATGAATGGGATTATATCATTGAGCAGAACATTTTGATAAGTTACGACAAGAGGTATTTATAACTTCCAGCACTAAGTAATAGTACAGTAATGCATGGGAAAGATAAAATGATGAACATTGTATTTTTCTCATTGTACCTTAGAAGTTTGAACAGTGTTTATGATTTTTTTAAATGACCAATATACGTAATCGACATATACAATTCAAAATTCTTTCTAAAATCTAAATGTAAGCACAAACACTTGCGTCTATCAAAAATGTCAAACTTCTGATGAAGATTCTTTCCACAAGTGAAACACAAGCGAGGAATTGAAACTTTCATTTCACTTTCCAATCCTAAACTTCACTTTTCATTCACTGCCAGAGCAACAAGTTCAGAGGATTCATTCATGCCTCGAAACAGTAGAAAGTAGGGGAAAAAGAGCGGGCACAAAGTGGGACAAAGGACACGTATAAATTAGAATATATTCATTTTGCTACGATTACTGCACAGAAAATAATCGATTCGAACTGACCAGCAGTCTCCTCGTATTTAAATTGCTACAATCAATCAGATCAAATAAAAAAGAATCGGACAAAGCTAAGGAAAGGACCGAAGACGCACAAAAATCAGAATAAATTTTATAATTATTCGATAGACAATGATCGAGCGAAACTCAACGTCGACGGTCTTGCGTATAAATTCAATAAAGGATGGACGATGCAAATTTATCAACAGTATCCTCGCATAAAAGTTCCTCACCTTTTTGACCAAGTAAGAAACAACGCGAAATGAAGAAAAGAAATTGCACACAGAAATAAATTAGAATGATTTCTTGTAACTACATTTAGCGTCACGATGATTTCATAGAAGATATAGTGGATTTAAACTCACCGATGTCACCGAACTCAATGTCTTCACGTTGGAATTCCACCCTTTCGAGCAGGTTGGATGAACACTCGTATGGAGCGCAACTGGTACTGAGCTGTGGCGACACTAGGTTGTGGTGCTCCTTCCCCACCACTTGTTCGCTTGCCAGCAGTTTCCAACTATGTCGAGCACAATGCGCAACCTCGAATATTTATGCAACCCTCCCCACCAGCAGGACGAGCTGTTCGAAACGAAAATTGTTTCAGGACTCGGAAAGTTTTCCCCTTCTCTTCCGACATTCACCCATCCGCGCTTCGGCTCGTTTCCTCCCCAGCCACCGACAAATCTTTTCTCATGCAAATAAACGATTGGTATTTTGAACGCGCAACTCCCGTGGTTGGCTTAGTAGAGTTAAATATGGGAGGGACTTCAGGTTTGTTGACGTCAGGTACGTTCCTTGATGCGTGATGGTAATTTTAGACTGACGCAAATTGTTCTTCTTGGGCTGCTTGTTTTCGCAAATAAACTTTTATGATTGACGAAAGCGCAAAATGAGATTTCGGGGAAGGGGGAGGTCTGTAGAATTTTGAACATAATTGAAAAATGTAGGTATTTCATAATTTTATGGACAGGATGTATATGGAATGGATGTGGATGGTAACTGATGGTACAAGCGGAAAGGGGGTGAAAGAAGTCGAAAATATAGAATAAAAATTTTTTTCTTAATTTTTCCATCGAGACAACGATCTACAGTGAGATCCGTTATAACGAGATAAGATTCAAAGTTGATTTACTCGAAAACAAAGCCTCGAACGAAAGATTTCTATTCTATATTTTCTTTTTTCGCGTAGAATCACCCCCTTTCCGCTTGTACCGCCAGTTACCAACCACCCTGTATATTCGTACGTGAAGCTAGTCTAAAGTCTATTATTATAAATACTAAATGTACAGAAAATCGGTTAGGTGTTCGAACTGTAAGACATATCCAAGTAAAATCATATATCTAAAAAGACGAGATTCTATGTTTTTTGTTTCGAGGAAATAGGAATAATTTCTGAATTTCGCCACTGGTAATTAGTGGTACACAAAGTTGGTAAAAACAAATCAAACAGATGTTATATTCAAATACGATTGCTCACGTGCAGCGGATGCCTGGCAGCCGCAGTAGAGCGTGCCGGTCTATGGTCAGACGCGTGCAAACAGGCGGAAACACAAATTAACAGTAACAGCTTAATCTTAAATCTTCCTACACCTTAACACATCGTTACAATTCCACGTATTTGCCCTTTCGAGTTCTCATTTATTCTATTAAAAAGTTTCTTTAAAATTCTGATCACTGAATTAATTGATTATACATAATCTATAAAATTTAATTTTTTTTTTGTAACCATCAAAAAACACGATGTCTATGTTAAAATACCGTTAGGCAAAAAACAGTTTCTGCGACCATTATCATCGTTATCATGCGAACACAGTCTCATGGTAATATACCTCTCGCATTTGCATAAAAAGGCATTTTTAATATTTATCTAATATTATAAATACTTATGATGAATTTTTTTTTTTGCAGTAATCTGCTTCAGAAAACCTTACGTTACTTATTTATCAAAAATTCCTGATTTAAAGACGTGGTACTCCGTTACGAATATTCTTCGTTCACTCGACGAAATCCTTACACTTCCAAAATTATAAATCAGAGAATAAAAATATTTCATCTGTCGGAGATGAAAGAACACCGGAGCCTTTGGAACTTTGGATAACCCCGCAACATTGTAACCTAGAGTCTACTATAGCAGTAATTAAACAATTGTAGTTATTTAATCCGATTGTAATTGTTCGAGATTGGTGATAGTGAGCTCTGGCTCGAGGCGACAGTCTGTCGCCCATGTCATCGGTACATTGGATGGAATATTTCTAAAAACCGACGTTCCTACGCGTCGATTTCGGTTCCTTTCTCTCTGATGTCTCTACATCATTTACGCACGTAGCGAGTCTTCTGGATTTACAGTTTGTCCAAACTATTTCTCATTAAGAATCTCTAAGAAAGTGAATATGATATGGTGTCTTTCTCTCAAGACTATCGGTTTTCTTTATCCTCGATCGAGTCGTTAAAAGTTTGTCTTAGATATTTTATGCAAAGATTGTCAAGAGAAATGTTATCACATTTGCTTGTAGGATTTTAGTATTCGAATTATGAAGGTTTAATATGTGTAAAAATATATGTACACATTTTAAAAACCTGTTAAGCTATAGCTACATCGAATTACTCCTAGTAATTTTTGTTTTGAAACGATAAATTTGTCAGTGGTAATTTTCTTCAGTTCGATAGAATTCTGATGTAAAAGTTTTCTAACAGAACACAAAGTCCTGAACTGACTTTCTCTTAAATTCTTGAATTTTATTACAAATGTTTGATCAATAGCGTAAATAATTATGATTGAAGCGATATAACGAAAACCGTAACAATTTTGCCAATTGTAATGTACAAACGAAAAATCGGTCTGTGTCATTTTAACAGATTTAGCAATCTTAGTGTTGAGAGGGTGGTTTTTCATTTCTTTGTTTTAGCGGGGTAAATATAAGAGAACTGTAAGTCGTTAGCTTAGTGGAAGCGCGTTTCGCAGAAATAATTAATGCATCTTTCATTCCATTGTATCAAACTGTGATTAATCGCGACGAACATGCAATTAAGATGTGTACCGGAGAAAAATCTGCTGCATTTAGTTGCGTGAATTCGAGTTAACCCGAGGCAGTGGAGAAATAATCTTATCGATAAATAACACGTAATTTTGTCGTATATTTCATGCCAGGAAACCTTGTCGACTGAAAAATTGTGATTTTCGTAAGTGATAATAAATTTACCAAACAATTTGTTTGTTTCTGATTAGAAAACCGATCGACTTTAAATTCTGAGAGAACGTGTTTCACAAATGATGAAGAATTTTCGAAACAATAGTGGCAAAATCTTTAATTTGATCTCTCAATAAAAAAAATCTGTACTCTCATTATGTTCTTAACTTCGATCGGTTCACACGAATTTAATCTAACAAGTCGTTACTTGGTACTGAAATAAACCAAATTTAACATGCAATCATATGATACAATATTTTAATTATTAATTTTTCATAGAGAGTTTTTCAACGTTTCTTAACTTGAAAACCTAAAGGAACAGTGAAGAGATATCTTCAGTCCTATGTAATTCAAATAAAACACTACAAAATACATTGTTATGGACGCTTGGAAAATTCAAAACAAAGTCCTCCGCGTGAATAGAGATATAGCACACATAGGATTAATCTTTCAATAATTTTCTAATAATATTTACGTATATTCAAAAATATTTCTAACAAATATAATATTAGTAAAATTGTCTACAATTCCAAGAATACATATTTCGCTGAAGATGGTCTCGCGTGAAAGAATTACCTGAATTTAAGTACAAAACAGAAACGAAACAAAAATCCGCGACGGATCAAGTCTAGTGTCCCAGCGAATGGAACTTGAAATCGAATTTGGATTGTTCGCCACGGACACGATTTCCAGGTAAATCGATACATTCTAAAAAGCAAGGAAGCCCGTGGGACGGGACAACAAAAATAAATTGAGAAGATTAATTGCAATTACCACATAGGTCGGGTTACACCATTGTTTGACCGACGTCGCTCCTGAACTTCGAAACTGGGTTGCATAATGCGGTCGAGGCACGAGCTTAACCCTGCATTGGGCTAAAATTTCATACATGCTCGTCAAAGAAAGCCTAGACGATGATAATTACCATTTTCAACTATGAAAATTATCACGGAAACTTAGAATTGCACAGCATTTCTGTCCATCTATTAACACGACGTAACATTTCTTCTTCTAGAAAGAAATTCAGAAGAAAAGATGATTGTGTCTAAAAAAAAAAAAAAAAATGAAAAATGAAAAACACGAGATTCAGGTTTACGATCATAGAGAGTTTTCACCGTAACGTTGCGTTTACACAATTTTTATGTATTATTTTGCTACTTGGTTCTTAATAAGTTAATCGATGCCGTGACCAAGGGCACTCGAGAAGCAGAGTCGCGAGAATTCGAGACGTAGAGATCGTGCGAGTCAACGAATTTCTCGAGAGAAAAGTTTATTCGCTCGAGAGGAGATAAACTCTTAAACAACATGTAATTTCTTTTCTCTTGTATTTTCCCAGCGTTTCGTTTACTTTCTCCCCCCTTTGATAAAAAGTTACGATAGTTGACATGGTTCAGCATTTTGAAACATCTGATTTTTAATTGACAAGTTTCTCGATCGAAGAATATTAAATGGAGAACCTTTTAATTGAAAAGACGTTGGGTTTTTAAAATCACTGAGGAGCTTGTTTCAACTTCTGAAACTTTTCGGTCGGGATAGATTTTTGGAAAGTAATTTTAATTGATACGCTTGTACTTCGCTTAGTATACTACACCACCTGGAATATTTTAAATTGGATTTTTTATTGCAAAAATTTATTAATATTGAGAAAACTTTATTCTGCAACTGCATTCTCTTATACAAATATTTCTTCTTCATTTGCTACCCACCTCATTCTACAAATATTTCTCCACGATAATTTTGTAGCTCACTCTCTCTTATAAATTTGTTCAAATAATTAATATACGCGGGCAGAAGTCAAACGAAATCCATCTGTCACTCCATTTGATTATTTTACAAATTTCCATTTAATATTAAGGGGACAAATATTTAATTTGTTATTTTCACGATTTATGCTAAGGATCGCGCTACATCAAAACTTTCAGTTCGTAATGTACGTCAATTTTAATGTCATCTGAAGGTTGGAATTATTCTGTATTCCTATCTCATTTAAAATTTAAACTCCACTCTGTAGCATTAATTTGCAGCAGAGACAGCGAATGTATGTAGTAGTCATCTTATCCGTATGCTACAGCGTTCAACGAATTTGCAACTCGTTAATCTAAGCGACACACAACAAGTATTTTGTTTTAGCAGCATTGCCATTCGTTTCAACTTCATCTGAGCGAATGGAAAATCCACGTTCGATCAAAGGAAATATGGTGCGCGAGTTATTCAATTAATTGTCGTATTTATTGATAGTTTTATTTAAACGAACGTAACGAACGGCGTAACGGTGTGTACACGAAACGTGGATCATTTGCTCCGCACGATCGATCATGCTAATGTAACGAATATAACAAATCGTTACGATAGCTTCTACTCTTGGAAGAAAGAATAGAAATACCAGCAGACATTGGGAAAATGACAAATGTACAATCATTTCCAAGTAATCCGCATGTCTTGAAAACATTGACATTCTTTGTTTAAATAAAGCATGTAGGAGTCAATCTGACAAGCTGAACTGATCGATTTCGATGTTTGAAAAGTTTTTAATTTTACGTATCAAAATACGTAGATAGGGTTCATTTCGCAGAAACGGAACGATTAATTAACCTCGATAGAATTGGTCAGTTTTATTTCTATATCGTAGTTACTTTTTGTTTTATTACGCAAGAATAAAACAGTTATGTTAATCGTTTTGTTACGAAATACGTTAACTCTACGCTGAAATTTTAGAAGATTTTACTCGAGTATAAATAGCCTTTCTATTATGAAGACTTTTGTATGGGAATGTAGATGTCGAAAAATGTCAGCTCGAAAATACAGAAGAAAGATTTATATATAAAATTCAGCATAAACCGGAAACGCCACTTCAAGACGCGTAAATGTACCAATGTATCTTTCATCAAGATAGAAAAAGAGACGTCGAAATTATTAATAGACTAAATTAAGATAAATCTGTTGAATGGTTTAATCGAGACACAATGGAATACACAATAGAATTCTTACAGAAATACATAATAACAGAGTAGTGATACATCAACGGCTGTCATCAATCTCAGGTGTGCGTTATTACGTTGACCCTGGCCACGGATTAGCTAACACCTTGATGGTGACGTTATTAATCGATGTGGTTTTTACTTTCTGAATGATATACAGCATTATGTGACGTTTCCTATTTCAGCAGATTGACTTTAGAAAGAAAGAAACTGTAGAAAGAGAAAGGGAGAAAATGGGGAGTCATAAATTCTCGTATCATTAATAGAAGTCTAAATATCACGTGATAAGTTTTATATTAATTTCACATTTTATATCTCGGAAATATAAATGTCACAAAATCACACAAAACAAAAATGTTGTCAACGCAGACCCAAAACGTAAAATATTCGGCTTACCTTTTCAATTTAGTTTCCATCAAAGATAGATTACGGATTTTTATGCAAATTTATATCTTTACGAATATAGCTGAAAGGAATGGGACCTCGATGGATAATCATTTTTTCGATAGATATTATAACGAGTACTATAGTTCGAATTTATTCATATATTTTTGCTTATGTTTCGCGTTTAAGTCTCCCATAAGTGCGTAAAAGTTGCATACTAGTCAAAAATTGAATGGTCACACATTTTAGTCAAACTTGAGTTAAAAGTAAAATATGGTTCTACAGTGTTTGTAAATTATTGCAGATATTGCGATCAAAAGGCGATTTAATGTTAAACACAAGAAGCACATTAGGTGCTCGAAACTTGTGGCACAGCGTAGCTTAAAAACTCCTTTATCTCGACATGCGCTAAATGTGTTTCAGATCTTTACTTTCGGTTTCCATTCGATTAAAAACGTAGAATGAGAAACAAAACTCCAGAGAGTACAAACGTCCCTTCCATAGGATTCCACAGGAATCACCCCCATTCAACATACATAACATCTGTACGTACATCGATAAAAGTCCAGTATTTCTTTCCGATCGGAGAAAGCAAGCCATTCTCATGAGACTTAAAATTCGACATACTAAACTGACACACTCTCATAACTTTATCCTATTTGTAGATGATAATCTTCTTAATCGTAGCAACGTTAATGCATGAAAAGTAAATTAAATTAAGAAATAAATCAGAAGCATTGAAGATCTTCTTTATCTTCTCAAAGATATTAATCTGTATCAGCAATTATGATATCGTAAGCTACCTGCTTAATTCTAACATACGCTGTATCGTAGTATAGATACCGTTGTTTGAGTTTCTAACTTGCCTTATTGCATTCTACGCTTTGCTCTTTGTTACGTATTTTATTAATCGCGGTAGCTACCTAATCCCGGACCATAAAAATCATGAAAACGATAAAGAAATAAATAAATAAGGAAGAACAGAGCATCGACTATTAGTAAAACCTACTCGACGATAGAAGCGCCTTTTCTTCGTTTCGCGGTGCCGCGAAAACGAAAGAAAAACCGCGGCCAACAGAGCGAAGGTAAAGAATCGGAAGCCGGCGGCAGAATTAAGAGGAACGCCGTTGGCTGTTTACAGTGAATACCGGTCGCGATAAATCCAGCCTCCGGTACACTCGAAATTGCTTTTCGAGGGTCGCCTTGTAGCGGATGCAATTAAACAGGATCACTGTACGCTCGTAATAAAATCTCTAAGTTCCAGTGCGCTTCCGGGATGAAAGAATCGGCTGCCTCCGCGGTGCGACGCTATTCCCGGCCGTGCAAAAAGTTCCCTTGAAAGCGCGCACTCCTCGTAACGAGCTTTTGCTAATTTTTTTAATTAATTCAAGATCGAATAGGTATCGATTAGAATCGCGATCCACATTTACGCGTTTCGATGAAACACGAATTATTAACACGAAAACACTTTCGTATTGGGTTTGAATAACATATAACGAGGTTTGAAACGAGCAGAATGTTTAATTGAAAAATTTAACTTACATTTTTACGAAGCGTCAAGACATTGTGAGATATATTTCGAAGGATTATATTTTGCTCAAATGTTTGCATTGATTTGCACAAATTATGCAGCTATATTGTTACAATATGGAACGTATTATAATGAAACGTATATTGTTACAATAATGTAAGGTAAAACCAATCCATAAATTACAGTAATGAAATTTCATATTGAATATGTACGATATTGTAACTATACAAATTAATGAACAGTTTAACAGTTTAATTAATGAACATGATAAACAATTTAATAAATCACAACTGAAGACCTTAGTAAAATAGACGTGTAAGTGCAGTTATTCAAGAAGATGATAAAAACGCTCATACAATTCCAGTTTTAATAGCATGAAAGTATAACTGCACTTACACATTTCAGAAATATTAATTATCCTAGTACTATTGCTCTTTTAATATAACGTTTTTGAACACGTAACATTAAAATCACGAAATCTATCATGATGGATCTGCCACATTATGTTCAGTTATGTTTCCTGTACTTCTCACGGAAATTACTTAACGAAATAAGGTTCGACTACGTCTAAATTTAATCTTAATTCTTTTATTTTTTTAAATTTGCTAAAAATCTCGTGTTATTTTTAGCTCATTAAAAAGGTTTCGTATTATATTCATATATTTATACAAATTGGTGGGAGGATTTTAATTAACGATAGCCTGCGTCCATCGAGGCAAGTGGAATTAAACTTGATCTTGTAATGAAAGTTTGCCAGTTGCACTCTGTGTTTAAACGGTTCGAAGGTATTTAGTGTTTTTTGTAGAAAATCGAGAGCCGCAATGTTATACAGATTGTGAAGCTGTCCGCAAGAGATACGAAAAGTTATGAAGATGGCTACTCGAAAGTTCCCAATAGCCTACTTAATCCAAGTGCGTCGCCCTCAAAGACAACGACACTTATACTCACCAGTCTCCACCAAAATATGCAAACTACCCCTATGAGAGGTATTTTTCTTTTCTTTTGATAAAAACAAAACTGTATAATAAGCGATACAGAACTTTGCAAGTATAATCACATAAAATCAAGCGGCGTTAGGTAAAACTTTGGTAAACTTGTTATGAATATCGTAACTTTGATCTTCAAAATATAGTAAATTATACCATCAACCCTTAACGCATACCAAGATAGGACAAGCGATGTCTTCTTATCAAGAAGGCTATTAACATTCTCGAAAAACTTTACGATCTTTTTAATAGTTCCATCGATTAGCATTAATATATTTTTTTTTTAGAAGAATATTATACAATATCGCGGAACATTTTACTCGAAGAATTTTATTAAAGTAAAAAGTACGTCAAAATAAAATTACGCTCTGACCAGAAATTATTAACAGTCACTGTGTACGCTATCATTTCGTAAAAGCGCGTTATAATTAAATTTTATTAAAAGGATAATACCGTTAAACAGTTTCGAGGCAAATACTAAAAGTATCGGATAAGCGTTTTTTCATCCAGCAAAAATTCAACAAGAACGTACTGTAAAATGGTAAGAAACTTCTAAAATCCTTTAATACGTCAAGAAGTTGGCGTTCGAGTCTAAAGTGGAGATAAAAAAATGCTTGTTTTCACCGAAAAGGCGAAAGCTCAAGAGATCGTTTTAAGCGTCTTAAGAAAATTATAGCCCGTAAGCATGGAACGTTGAAAAAGTAAATTCGAAGAACAGAATATTATTTGGAGATTGTTTTATTGGGCATGCGCATAAAGGAGCGCAACCACCTCTCTATGAACGCTTTCTACATACGAAACGGTTGTGTGCTGAACAAACATCGGACCAATCTCGGTTCACTTCTTTCCTCGCGGCCTGCTTTCACGAATCTCCATCCCTGAAACCATCCTTTCATCCCTCGTGGTCGTGGGTTTTTCGACGCTTCTCTCGTGCGATTGAAAGTAAAGGGAGAGAAAAGAATTAGAGCGATGTTCATCGATTAGGGAAGAAGGGTGAGAAAGCATACAACAGTGAAATAGCAAACAGAGAACTTTTTAGGCCTTTAGGCTTTTAATCATTTTTGATAACGTTAGAATCCCAAGGAGAAGTGTAACTGGAAGTCCGCTTTACTGCGGAAGGCAGAATTATGAAATGTAAATAAATAAATAAAGTAACTTTAGAATCTTCAATTTTTAATGATTTAAAAATCTCTGATTTTTAATAATTTTAGGATCTTTAAGAGAAGATTAATCTTAATAATTTTGGAATCTCTGGACAATTTTCATAATTTCATTGATCGATTAAAATGATTTTTGATTCCAAAAATTAAAGTTTCGCGTGAAATTTATTTTTATCAATATCCATAGTTTTTAACAACAAAACACGAGATTCAGTATAAAATAATTTTTGTACCATCGCGCCGGTGTGAAATTTTAAGCATGGACACTGTGTACCTGGAACATAAGTCGAATACAGAACGTAAAAACGCGTAAAATAGGTTTGAAGTAGAGAAAATGAGGTTTGTAGAATTGTAAAGTGCTGCACCGAGCAGGATTTTTTATTCAAACGAAGTACTTTGTGGTCGAAAGTTTTACGGATTCTAAAGCGATGAGAGCAACAGGTCCCCTACTAAATGTTTCATATTTTTAACTAATTGTTAAGAATTTCAAACGGATGAGATAACCTCGTTAAAGACCGTAGAGAATTTTAAAGTTTGTCGTTTTGTATATAAAATCTGATTATAGACGGTCTCTACTGATACCATCTTTCGGTTTAAATCTTCTTCTTTGCAAATCAATTAAAAATTCTTTCAAATAAAAACTATTTATACTTATGTAAATTATTATGAATTTATAAATATATTTAAATTTGTTGTGGTCAGACACGAAGGCCTAATGTAAAATAAACTGCCTTGCATAACTTACGTGTAATAACAGCTGGACAAATCTTTAATTCTGTGGTTGACGAGGAAAAAAACAAAAAATATTTATCACGGAAAACGTATAAATATAAACTCGTTGATTCGATAAACGCAACAACGATGAGCCTTTGCGTCATTCTTATGCCAATACTATTGATCGAACTGAAAGAAGCTTTCAACACGTTGAATGCTAGCTTTACAGGGATTACCCGTGGCGCCATAATGAATTTTTTATTATGCGATAAATGTAACGGTGAAATATTATAGGTCTATATTTCATGTATAAATAAATTTATTTTTATATGTTTTATACTGTATTAATTTCGTCACGCCGTTGTAGTAACGATGGTGATAATGAACAATCGACATTTGTTCAAATTTTTTGATTTTATTTTTACCAATCTTGGCACTCCGGTTACCGGTGACCTCCATGGCGGCACCGACAAGTTGAGTGTCGGTGACCGATGACCCCCGTGGCATGTGACATGCTAAAATGAACGCGGTTCCGATCAGTCCTTGAAAAACTGCGTGATTCTCGTTTATAATAACATCATGACAGAAAAGTAATTTCAGATATAAAATATCTCAAGTTTTACAGTTTAGGTGTTAGATGCTGTGAAAAATTGAAATAGAATAAAATTGTCTAAAATATAATAACATAAGTCCAAACGAAACGTTTATGAGTCATTCGCGATTCGATGACGTTAACTAAGCATTACATGCTATTTCCAATGAAATTAAGACAAAGTACTGTATAATTAATTTTATCGTAAACTATGTATCCCATGAAACAATCGAATGAACTGTGAAACGCGAAAACTGGAAAATTTCAATCTTCTCCTTCCATCGTTTTTGAAAGCAGGAAAATCGTAATTCAGAATGGAAACATTGTAAACACGATATTCTGTTCATAGAATTATCAATTCGAGTAGGTACATGATTTATTGTAACGTAAAACCGGACACTAACGATGATCGAGCATAATTCCCTTTCGCATAATTACTCGAGTTCTCTAATAAACGTTCACTAAATCAACCAAGGTTGCTCGTTCGATTGAAACGAAAAACCATTCGAATAAATAGTCTGAACGTTTAAAAAGCGGATCGAGAGGCAAGTTATATCAAGGTTTCCACGAAAAGAACCTACAAATGCCGCTAATAATCGCTGAGAACGAATCACCAACCAAAGCTAACGCGTTTGCCGATCGTGTTACGATAATGACGCGCTACGTCAAACCATTTCGATCTTAGATTTAAGCGAAGTTTTTTCTTCCTCATCTTATATTCATCTATCGGTATATTGATTCTGGATAATGGAAAAAGTCACGGAACTGCGACCAATAGAAACTTGTTAACACGTTGCGAGAATTCTTTTTGTTCTTTCGTCCTATTAGAAGTGGATCAGCGAGTATTGATCGATGAAATAAAGTAATAGATGCAGATGGAGTTTCACTGAAAGATCGTATAACACTGTCGTCTAGTTGATACTTCCATGGACCCAGTTTCGATGGATATACTTTGACGTAAAACGCGACTCATTACTTCCATCGAACCACGTTTACCGTATCGTGCAACTATTTCCCTGGAACTGTTCCATTTATCGCCGGTACTCGTTAAGGAAACACTTCCTGTCCTTGGCTAACCCGGTCGTAGAATGCATCCTGAATGCTCCGTGATATTTTCAGAAATTCTAGGGAATTTGAGGTCACTTGTAATCGTTGTTCGTGACGTTACACGTCTAATACGTGATTCTTGTTTAGACACGGATTGATATAATGCAGCGATTTTCAATTTTTGTTCAACCTACCGCGCGTCTAAACTAATTATCCAGCAAAATTTTGCTAAAATTCTATTGAAATTCTGGTACGTTAAAAAATATATTATATTTGATTTGACATATGCTATATGCTGTATAGCTATCGTTATGTTTATTTTCTTGAACGCGTTCAATTTTTATATATTTTGCTTTAAAAGATAGATTGAGATGTACGAGGTAATGTTTATTCTTTGTAATGTGTTATTTTGTATTGGCACTGTTGGAGGAAAACACTCCACTCTTCCAGGAAAATTCTACGTCTGCTCTACTGTTTAGTTTTCCTGATTTTCGAACCTATTAAGCATTATCTATTACTAAATTAATTTGAAGGGCCTTCCAGACCAATAGCCTTTTCTGGAATATGCCTTGTGTAGATGGTGCAGCGAGATGTAAACAAACTGGATGTTTGGAATTATAAATACCATAGGCCCATGGCTTCGGGGCTCTATTGTAATGTCACGCTGCCAGCGTGCAGATCTGGATTAGCATACACTGAACTTATACCGTTATACTCGAATATATTTCTGTTACACATTAACAGAATACAGATAACCCCAAGAGGTACAATTTTTCTCCAACGATGTTATTTAAATGGTTCATGTTGTTGACAATTTTTTAATCCGTGAAATTCCTGTTTTAACCATTTTAAAAGATTCAATTTATTTTACCTAGTTGGTCACCGATAACCACCGTGGCAACTAACGTGTCAACGGCGTGAAAAATTAAATTAAAGCAGAATCGTGAAAACACTGTAAATTCCCACCGATAAAAATTCAAAAATAAATGTACCAAACAAATATCGGTCTTTTAAAATCAACGTCTAAAATACATGTACAAATCTCAAAAAGTAGTTTCCACGATTTTCTCCAGGAATTAATAGAACAGCATCACTACTTCCCTTCCAAAATCTAATCGATTCGAAACTCGTCAACTTTCAAAATCCACCTTAGATTCCCATGGAAAACAAACGCAAAAAAAAAAAAATCATTTGTTTGAAGCAATTCAGCAAGGTTAGCCCGCGAAGGGAAACTCAAGATAAAGTGTTTCTCCCTAGTGGGAAGTGTGACGGCGGGCCTCCGGCCGCGTTAACGATGACACGTTCACATTTCCGGCACGCAACGTTTGCCTCTCACCTGATTACAACACTTCATCGTTCATCTTTGTTGATGTCTCCAGAAAAAGTTTTAATCGATTAATATTATTGTTATTATTGTTGTTGTTATTATTGTTGTTGTTATTATTATTGTTGTTGTTATTATTATTGTTGTTGTCGTTGTTGTTGTCGGTGTTGTTGTCGTTGTTGTTGTCGTTGTTGTTGTCGTTGTTGTCGTTGTTGTCGTTGTTGTCGTTGTTGTCGTTGTTGCCGTTGTTGCCGTTGTTGCCGTTGTTGCCGTTGTTGCCGTTGTTGCCGTTGTTGTCGTTGTTACTAGTATTGATATAATTTTGTAACGTCTCATGGAGAATCTTTTCGAGTGCCATGAAACATTACAGACGATGCACAGGACCCGAGCCTAAGATTTGTAGCCTTGATAACCGGCCTCATGAATTATTGATGAGACATTTGAATTCATTTGAATGGCAC
The DNA here is from genome assembly GCF_011952205.1 of Bombus bifarius. NCBI lineage: Eukaryota > Metazoa > Arthropoda > Insecta > Hymenoptera > Apidae > Bombus > Bombus bifarius. The sequence goes on along the minus strand of NW_022884917.1, from coordinate 105 downwards.
GGCACGAAATCGCGAAGGAATCTCCGAGTATCGACGAGAGGATATCATCGCCTGACCTATCGTCATCCTCGTGCGATTCGTGAACCTGCATCTCATTTTTCTCTG
>NW_022884916.1:0-87673 GCF_011952205.1 Bombus bifarius | reverse complement strand
GGTCATACCATTTTGGTAATGGACGAAAATGGCAGAAGGAAGAACGACCGTTTTTTTCATATTTCTCTTTCCCCGGGAAACGATGGAATGCCCGAGCACCTTGTTTCATTTCTTCTCGACATCAATTTCAATCTTTTTAAACGAAATATAATCTGAACGATGAAAAGTTCATTCAAATAATGCTCCGCGCCAGACACTCACGAAAATTAAGAAGAAACACGGAAAATTCGCGAATAAAACGGATTTCTTTGTCCCAGTGAGATAATAAACCTCGTTCACGTATTGGTTTTTAAAATCAATATATCCACCAATGTGCACTCGTTTAACAAGGGTGATGGAACGTGCCAAAAATCTCTCAAGAGGGTCTTGGCAACGGAAGAGTCGAAAACGTCACAATTATGAATGAAAAATTCGAATAGTTGCTGATTTTACAGTCGAAACCGATAAAGAACTCCAGATATTCCCCCAATTAATTTACAATAAATTCGCGAAAATGATCGATTGCTGACGTCATTGTATTCTAGAAAGATTGTAAAACGATAAGAATTTATTGAAAAAACTTATATTCGATGATAACACTTCTAATAAGAGTACTAAGAGGAGCGATTCTGTACTCACCTTCCTGCCTCGAAGTACCGAACGCAATTAACCGTCCGCCCAGGATGGAACCGTTCGGAACTTTTGTAAGTCACTGCACGGCCGCTGCTTATGGTGGAAATGTAATAGATATAAGTACAGAGCGCGTGAGCGAACTAAAAACGCGATAGAGAAGTAGAGAGAGGATGTTCCGTCCTTGTCTAATGACGCGCACTTGTACAGGAAATATGTAACAGGGGTATACGAGCAGCGTCAGTGTCCACTAGTGTGCATGCCTGATTAAACAAGAACAGGAAGTATCTATACATGGTGTTCTCTTTCTATTTCCACGTTGCATCCATCTTACTATACAGTACACACACTCAGCTATTCTATCATTATATTTGTGCGTTGCTTATGTGTGAACCAAACATTTCCATGGCAACAAATCGTTTGTCTCTTGTTTGATGCTCGGTTTTCAACGGAGTTGAAAGAATTTTTTAAGAGAAACGTAATGGACGGGTTGTTTTTAAAGTAATAAACGGAAATTCTCGTATCCATTGAGAAACGATAGGCGATTTGAAAGTGTCACTATGAACGGTGATTTATCGATGCAAGGTAGTATGAATAAGATATTTTATAATCTGCGAAAAAAGGTAAGGAATATTCTAGATTTTAGATTTTAGAATTTCCACGTCACAGACGAGTGTGTTTTGTTATTTGATTTGTAATATTGCTGCAGTTCTCTTAATAGCTGTTCGTTTCATGCGATACTCGCACATAGTATCTATGACTTTTGCTTCTAACAATTTTTATAATTAGGCTGTATCAAATATTTTTAACGTTCGTGTTTCATGAAAAATCATGTGTAACTCGTTGAATTCGCAAATGTAACAAAAAATTACATGAAAAAACTTATTATTGTAATGAAAAAATAATTATATTAGGAGGAGAGTCGTATTTCGGAACGTCATCGGAACATATTATACCTTGTATGTGATTATTTGGAACACAATGGGTGAGTATATTATAATTAAAATATATTCCTAGTTCCAATTCTCTTGAATAGTGTCAGTGACCAATCGAAATAGAAATCAGTGGACATCGTGGAAAGAGAAGGCGAAACCAAATTTGAAAATTCGACATCGGTAATTCAGTAGTTAAGAATAACTCAATCGATAATGTAGATTAACTAGTTATAAACAAATATATGAAATATAAATTCAAATTATTCTTATCCATCTAAAAATTGGAAATTAAAGAGCAGAAGACAAGAAATTATCTTCGAGGATTTATATAGTAAATACATTCTTTTGCCTGTCTTACCTAGAGATAAAACAGTTGTTTGATGGTTATCTTATAGTGTTCAGTCATTGCGAAAAATATTTTTAATCAGTTAAAAACTATAATTAATTAAAAACTACATTTCTTTAGGTATATAGACATTAGCGATGTATTATTCCGGGAAGCTCGTCTATCTCCCGAACATCGGGTCTGCGACAACATCGATTTGGAAATTATCGTTGCAGAGTATGAAAATTATTACAAGATGAAATTTCAAAAATATCCCATATTGTGTAAGAAAATAACTGGAAGGGAAATGACGAGGGAAGTGACAAATGCAAGCAAAACGTAAGAATTTAAATTATTTAACGATATTAAACGGTATTCAACGTATCGTATTCAACGTATCGTATTACAATATGATCCAGTGTTTGTAGAAGTATTGAGACAAAAGCCAAATCTGTTAGTAAAGAAGCGAGAAGTGAGCCTGTGAAAGAGACGAATCTACAGCAGAAGATAACTGATGACAATACGAATCATATTAATCTCGCAATGACAGTGACGTCACTATTCCCCAATGAGAGTGATGGACGTTCATCAGAAGAGCTATTTAACGTCCCAATGGAACAATCCATGCAATCGAAGATATTGAAATGCATTGAAAAGCTTTATTCAGATAATCCGGAATTACGAAAGATTGCTGAGGACATCTCATGCGTAAGTTATTTTCGATTAATATACGTATCGTAAAGCTTTTAAACGATAAAATTCCCGTCGATAAACCGTCCAACGTATATCGACGATGACGTGATTTCAGTAACGCTTCAAATATCAAATTACGTAACGTTTACTTAATATAGAGAAGACGCCATTTTATCTTTGTATCGTCACAGGAGATCATAGTAAACAAATTAAATGTACATTGTACATTAAATGACGTTATAGGCCTAGAAGAATGTAAAACCGCTGTTAAGGAGGCCATTGTGTATCCCCTTGAGTATCCTATCTTTTTTGATGGCCCGTTTTCCCCCTGGAAAGGTATTTTGCTGTACGGCCCACCTGGTACAGGTAAGATACTCGCATTCTTTTCATTTCTGTACGTGTTTACAAGAAATATACAAAACAGGGAAAACGATGTTAGCGAAGGCAGTCGCGACAGAATGCCATTGTACCTTTTTTAACATAACTGCCAGCTCATTGGTCAGCAAATGGAGAGGCGATTCCGAGAAGTATATACGTGTAAGTTGCTTTGTCTATGTAAGTTTCTTTGTTCCTTTGTCTATGAAGGAGAGATTCTAGGTATAAAAAGATTTGATTTTATTTTTCGTCATTTATATATAAATAGAATAGTTGTTTGGAAAACGAAATGATATCATATTCGTGATGAGGCAATGAATTTAAGGAATTTCGAATATAATATTTAATGAATAATACATTTGTTAAACTGAACAGGTTTTATTTGAACTTGCCTATAGTCATTCGCCTACAATTATTTTTATCGACGAGATTGACTGGATCGCCACAAATAAAGGAGACTGTATATTGTCTGAACCTGCAAAGAGATTCAGATCAGAACTTCTTTCTAGATTGGATGGATTAGCGTCTAATGAGAATTCTAATGTAGTTCTTCTGGCTACAACTAATTCCCCTTGGTACGTATATCACGTTATTTCAATGTTTTCTAAGTAGAAAATATCGTAATATTTCTCCAAATTCCAAATATGTTATTGTGTTGTTTGAAGTATTCCTTCATTATTATTAGTATAATAGAACGATAATATTTATTGTAAATATGTTATTAGGGGCATTGATGCAGCTTTACTCAGGCATCTCGAAAAGCAAATATACGTATCATTACCCAATGAAGTTGCTCGACTTGGTATATTCAAATTGTACCTTAGCAACCACTTATTAGAAAATACAGATATTGTAAACCACATAGTAAAATGTACTGAAAGATATTCTTGTGCAGATATAAAATTGCTTTGTAAGCAAGCGTGGCTACTAGAAATAAGCCCGATATGGAGGAGACTTGAAAAGAAAGAAACACCTGTTACCACTTTGAAATATGAATGAAAAAGTTATGAAATATTAGCAAAATTGTTTAAAAAAATGTCACCTACAGTTATGCAAATAGATAAATATGATACGTGGAACAAATAAATACGCAATCGTAAGGACAGATATTGAAAAATATAAATAAATGGATTATCGTTCGAGAAATCATTCGCATGTGTGTGCATGTGTGTATGCGCGCGTGTGTATGCGCGCATGGGTGTGCGCGCATGTGTGTCATGTGTGTCATGTGTGTGCGTGTGTGTGCGCGCACGCGCTATAGGCTAAGTTTAAAATGTTCGGTTGTATTATATCCTTGTATTATATATGTCGGAGATGAAAGGAAAACCGGAGCCTTCCCTTTGCAATTTTGAGGAAGCCTTCTAATGCTTTAGCCTAGATTTTATCATAACTGTAATTAAGCAATTGTCATTTGTAATTGTTTGATATTTGTGAAAGCGAAAGTGGGTTCGAGGTGACAACTGGTCGCCGAACGTAGCCACGGTCACGGGATAAACGTTTTGCCTGACGAAGGTGTGGATCGGTTGTATTGTTCTCCCTAGAAATCACATAGAATTGTACTTTAGAGATGTCGATATAATGGGACACACGTTGTATTAGGAATCAATCTCCAGACAGAAACTGCCTAGTAACGGCGTTTGAATCTTTCTCGATGTTTCCAAAGAGTATACAACAAACTTTTGACAGAAATTGCCTAGCAACAACGATTGGAACCTTCTCGATGTTTCCAGCGAGCATATAACAAACAAATGCAGTCGTATAGCGAAAAAGATTTTCATCAGATATTCATTCGTGTGATCGCCTTGGAAAGTGATACATCGAGCAATTTACCGAGTGTCTCAGCAATTGTATTTTGTGTTTAAAATTATTCTACACATAGTAAAGAGTTATCCCGTTGACGGTGGATTCGTTTGAACCCCGGAACATTGTTAATAGCGTTAATTAAATTCATTATTCGTGAAACCTATCAATCGTTAACCTCATTATACGTTAAATTCATTATTCGTAAGACATATTATTCATTCCTCTTATTGTTCGTTAAACTTATTAATCTTTAATCTAATTATTAGTTAAACTTATCGTTTGTTAATCTTATTATTTATTAAACTCATTATTCATAATATTTTGTAAAATCTTGTTTATTCGCGTAAATATATTCTCTGTTTCGAAAAACAATGGCTAATTCAAACAAAGGATCATTACGCGCCTTAAATCCTAATTATAACCCGACATATATATGTGAGTGTATTTTATCAAAAATATGTTTTTTAGTTTTTCTTATCTTAGTAATTATTTTTAAAAAAATAAAGTCTTATATGAAAATAAAGCTGTTCTTTATTTCAAATAATTGAAGTAAATAAATACAATGAGTTTTATATTTTATATTATCTTATATTAATATCTTATATTTATCTTATATCTTATTATAATATCTTATTTTAATATCTTATATTATCGTTATATTGTTATTGAAAAAATTGATATAATCAACAGTTCTTCCTGTTCTCTTGATTGTTTCTTGCTTGTTTCAAACCATGATAATAACCTACAAAAGAAATAACATAGTCCATTGAAAATTTAATATACAATAAAATACTTATGTGAAATAATTACCTGTGTGAAAACCACTAATATACCATGACATCAACATACTTGAAAGTGCGTCTGTATCATTATCTGGTAATCTAGTACATTTTATTAAAATTTCGTATTTTTTTTTCCAAATAAAATGTTAAACTTATTCCAAATTACTTATTAATATTAGAAGTATTCAGCATTCCATTAGAATTTTTAAATTGTACTTACTTGGTCATTAATTGTGGTGGTAAAGGAGGTGCAGGTGGCATTATATCAGTCATCGAATTGAAAGATGGTCCCGGTATGAAGCGATGTTTATACGCATTTGCTTCTTCAGAGTCACAATCCATTTTTTCTACATTATATTTTTTCGAATTTACATTTGTAGAAAAATTAGTCTCACAAGTCTCGTCGTTCTCTTCATTGAATTTCTCTTCCAAAGCTTTCTTTTGTTGTGCTATTTGACTTTGCAAACCTTCTGATTCTAAAAGAGAACTCAACTCGACTTTCTCTGTATTACCATAGCCTAAACACAGAGTAAAAGAAATTTTTGTCATTTAATAGAATGACTGAGTGCCATTCAGTTACTGTCCTTACAGGCAATGTATTAGAATTTCCCGTGCATAAATGTATATGTATAAATGTTTGCCTTGATATATGTAGTAATAATCACTCGTCTAATGAGGAGAATTATATTCCAAGCAGCTAATAATGAACAATAAGTAACATGCATGTTTATGGTTCATGACCCTATATCCCACTATATCATCTATGGGTCTCCCCATAGACATTGACAGGTACTCCTGCCCAGTTAAGGACCTGCTGAATGACACTGTGATAGACTATGCGAAAGCCTTTACTTCATATATATATGTATTTTTAGTACATTTCTTAATTGACATAACCATCATGCTAAAGGTATTACCTACAAATTTTACAACACACGTGCCATTGTTTTCGTAAATTTTTGATATTATAGCTTCATAAATTTCTCCATCCTCTGAGTATATTGCACGACAAGGTGCTCCTATGATCCATTTCTATAGAGAAAAGATGTGTATACAAATAAATATAAGTAAATAGCAAAATAAAATAATTTGCTTCTTAATCAATATATTTAATAATATTCTGTATCAAATTTGTAATATTCTATCAAAATCACAACCTTGTGTAATTTACTTGCGTGTTTAGGCTGCTTAAGATTTTGTAGGTTTTCTTTCGGTTGAGAATTTCCAACATCCATTCCCATTCGCTTGATAACTTCTTCTTTTGCTAAATTTATTGCTTTATCATATGCTTCTATTAATGCACTATCGTCCCAAACATTATCATTGGCTGTGTCTGTATCCTTTTGAGATAGCAAATTATACGTTATTAATATCGATACAAGTATTTTATTATCAAACTATTGCAAATTATCATATATGTCATTTTTCAAAAATTGACTAAAAGGTAATGGATACTGTTAATTACTATTATGCTAAGATCTTGTACTAAAATAATATTAAAACCATTACGTTTCCATTACCATACATACGTTTCCATTTCCTCGTATAAAAAGAACATTCATATCATCTGCCATTTTAAAATAACATCATTTAAATATTGAATTTGCTTCTGAAATATTAATTTGTCTCATTTCTTTAACTCTAACACATTGTAAACAATGATGACATTATACCAACTATAATACTAAAAATCTATTCCCCATTCATTCGAAAGATTATTTTTTGAAGCAAGGTTAACATTGAATGTTCCCAGACTTCAATAACTGTATTTTACTTTCTTTACAATATCTAACAATATATTAGAATACTATAAAAAAATATTGTATGCACAAAAAACTGTTTATAGCGAAATAGCAAAAGAATTAATCACATATTATAACTAAAACGAGATTGTTAAGTAGATTATATTATACTGCATATGCGTTAGTGTTTCAGCTGGTAAATATAGTTTTTATATCTGAAGATAAATAAGATTTAATTCTATAAAATTGCATAATGAATTATACATCTATTTATTACTATTCGTATTTCCCCTTAGTTGTATGTTGTCAATAGCATCAATCACGAACATATAAATAAATATAGAAGAAACCGTTCGGAAATGGAAAGGGAAAAATGAACATGGAAGACAAGAAAGTTTTCTTCAGGTTTAGCGTATGCGTGATACGCTTTGAATGTCTCAGATAAAGATAAAGATACTCTGCTCATTTCTATTTGTTCCGCAGAACGAGAAATTTGTTGTCTTTCATATTGGTTTTTACGATTCAATTTTTGGGCAGTTTTCCCTAGCGAGTGTCGGTCCCTGTTTGATATAACCAGACCGTAATTTATACAGATATGTATTATAGATATATATTTGTAAAACTGAAATCAGATGAAATAAATGTTGCCTGAGGTTTTAAACGTTTAATAAAAACAATATTTCATTTGGAAAAAATGTAAGATATGTAAAATTACATATTGATCATTTTGCTGGTCTTGTATCATAAAACGTGTGGCCCGAAGAGCACGTGTCCGGTAGAGATACGTCACTTGTGTTAGGAACCGTTTTATAACCTATCACAGTAAAGGAACATCCCAGTATACCAGCCGAAGAATGCCGTAAAAGTTTCTGTACAAAGTACAATTGATCTACAATTGATATTTTCCGCAATACTTATCTGGTGTTCGGTCAGGGTGTCCCATACTCATGATATTTATGACAGTGGAATGGCGTTAGTAAATCAATTACAAAAATTTTCGAGATCAATTCTCGGTATTGCATCAAATTATTCAAAATATACAAGCAACACAACGTTGCCCTTTTTGCAGGCAACAAGAGGAATATCGACCACGCAACCACTTTCAGAAAAACAAGAGTAAGTGATACAAATTTTCTTGTGCTTTCCTTCTTTTTTTAATAGAATTTCAGTACTTACCTTCCAATATAAAATTGGTGTCAAAATAATAATGCTAATAATAATGTCTAAGAAATTTTTCTCTTTGTAGGAGTATAACATCTAGAAAAATAACATAGTATTAATAGAATAGTATTAATAAGAACAACATTGACAATGAACAACTAAAAATATAACACTGTTATAAATATATGATATACGAATTTTATTTATGTATTATTAAGACAAGTATATCTTATTTTTAAATTATTTCTATTATCATAAGTGATACATATAATTAAGGTATAATTAAGAGAAGATTAATTGAAGAAACACAAAAAATAAAGAAAATAATTATATTGAGATAATTTTTATCTTTCATAAATATTATTTTCAGAGTAAATATAACGTTTGTTAAAGCAAGTGGAGAGAGAATCAAAGCAAAAGGGAAAGTTGGAGATACTATATTAGACATAGTAGTAAATGATGAAATTGATTTAGATGGATATGGTATGTTTTAAAGAAGCGTAATTTACTTAATTTAAAATAAATAATTTTGAGGTAGAAAATATTTGAAAATTTTCATTTTTATCAAGTTTAATATTCTTATTATTTTTAACTTTTGATACTTTATTATATAAGTATGTTGTAATCTTAAAATATAATTGATATAGGTGCTTGTGAAGGAACATTAACTTGTAGTACGTGCCATTTAATATTTTCGAAAGAAGTTTATGATGCACTTCCTGACAAACCAACAGATGAAGAATTAGACATGTTGGATTGAGCATATGAATTAACAGATACGTTAGTTCATAATAATCAGTATCAAATCATTCACATTATTAATTCTATTACCTTTTAATATTTTATAAAGTGAATTTTTCTTTGTAAATTTATGTAAAAACAGGTTAGTATTGGGTATTTCGAAATCTGCATCTCAATGTAGAATTTCAAATCGCTATCTCTGAATACTACGAAACTGAAATTATAATAAATTTTCATAGTTTTTTATTTATGACCCTATAATCATTACAAATCTATGTTGGAATTAGCATATTTACAATGTTGATTTTCAAATGGATAAATAGAAATCTTATTGTGTATTAGTATTAATTTGTATAGCAATAAATATATTTATTGACATATTCAGTTATATAATATTTAATTTCAGGTCACGGCTAGGCTGTCAAATAGTAATGTCTAAGGAACTAGATGGAATTGAGGTAAGAGTTCCATCAACAATTAATGATGCAAGAGCATAACTGAAATTATCTATAGGTTTTTGAAAATTTGTATACAATGTTATACATCTCTTGTTAAAAAAACCCTTGTTATAATTATTAAAATATTGGTATTAAAAAAATATAATAAAGAATCTTGTGTTTAAATGTGAAGCTTATATATATACATATGTTATAGTATAATTGCAATTTTGATATTTGTACATTGCCATTGTAAAAAGCCTATCCAATTATGAAGAAAATATATCTTTTATTTTTAATATACAGGGTGTCAATTTTAAAACGTTCATCTAAATTATTTTCGTTACTATTAAAGATAAGAAGAAATTACTAAGGAAGACTTAAATGGTTTTAAGATGTGTACTTGGTTATGATAAAAAAGACTCTTGTGGAATAAATTTTGCAACTTCTGAAAGATTAGATAAAAGCTTAGAACCTAAAAAATAATTTGAAATTAATTTCGTTTAGATATACTGTTTGATTTCTTAGCTATGGGCAAGTTTAAAAGATCATCAAACTCATGGTCAACAAAACAACAGAAATGTACATGCAATGCTTTTTCGTTTCACAACAAGTTATCTGACACTATCATCATTTTCGTGGCACATGCAACATTATCGATTCAGTATAGTAATGTTTTGGATTAAAACAAATGTCTCGACATTGGAGCAAAATATTTCAACCTTTAAGGACTAAAATTAAAACTTATGAGTTTGTTTATAATTTTAATAGATTTTATTAATATTGTGTTTACTGGTTTATTAATTACAAGAAAGTTTGTAAAAGACTGAAGTTTTACGTAAAAAGTACAAATATTCTTTCAACAAAATTAGTCAAATCACATCATTATTTATACATATTGTATATAAATAAAATATGCGGATATATTACTTTACCCTAGAATTAAAATTCAATAATATTGAAGAATCTTATTTATTCAGATTTTGTACATTATCGCTTCTAACCTCGGATAATAGAACAACAAATTAAATATTTTTAAACAAAAAAACTTTGTTCCTTTGTTTGATTTCCCTTGCTCGCGTTTCTTAACTACTTAGATATAAAATACTTACGTTTTCGAAAATTCATACTTCACAAGCTACTAAACGCTTTATCTGTTCAGAATAATTTATTGTTTTCTTAACTAGGTACATACCAAATACATCTATTAAGTTGGTATTTCTCATAATTACCAGTACATAAAGCTAAAACACTTTTGTACTATGCTTGTTATACATGGATCTAACAAATAATTTAACTTGTGTATTGTCGTTTGTATATTTTGTTACGTGTAAAATATTCTATTTCTACACTACTTACAAGTTCGATAAAGTGTACATTACACATCGTGAAATTTACATATTTTCACTTGGTTACCCTGCCCAATTCGAATATAATTCAGAACGTATGTGCTATATTTATATATTCTGCATTTGTTTTGTATATTATGTACACTGATCTGATCTTTGTAAACGCGAGTTTTACGATATTAATGAGAAATTTGCCAATTTAATGGAAGTTGTTAATTTTTTCTGGCACGTTTCACGTTAGCAGACATTTTTCTTAAGTTACAGTCGAAAAGTGTTTTTATGTAAAAGAATAGGAATGATCAAGTTATTTTAAGATGACAAGATATTTCACGTCTTCTATTTAAATATAGCGTTAAATTTTAATTCCGTCAATTCGTATATACTCATACATCGAATTTCCTTTTCTCATGTCATTTCTTTTCTTTCATTTCACATTTAATTACAAAGATAAAGTGTAAGTACGTTCCTCATAAAATTAATATCAAATGTCGCAAAATATACAAAAGTAAACTAAGAAGAGGGGTACATATTATTACACAAACTGTCGTTCATATTGCATATGTACATATGCAGTATAAAAACAATACTTTTTAGTTTTTAATCTCTTGTTTAAATAATCCTAATATCTAAATTTGTATCGGTCATTGATTCGATATAACTGCGTTTATTGGAAGTAATTAAGCTATAGCCTGCGCACAAGAGAAGAAGGAACAAACACGTATAGTATACACGCTTAAATAACAAAATTAAGTCAGTTTACGTTCAATGTGAACTTGATCAAAGTTCCAGTCTCGAATTATAGAGTTTCTTACTATCAGTTTACAAAATTCGATATTACGATTATGTACCGTATTTGAAAAACATAAAATGCTTTGTTCAATTTTAAATAAAACTAATATTTACCAAAGCGAATACGAAAAAAATGTTATCATCAAACTCAATTTTCAATTATCAAACTTAATCCAGCACAAATACAAATGTTATTCGTGCTTTTTTACTTTTACTACTTTTCAACTCTCTATAGTTCGAGATTTGAGTTCCGCTAACTTTCTTTCTACTGCGCATGCGCAACAGGAAAACTTGAATTACACGTAATAGTCAAAAATTCGAAAATCTTATCCTTTCGTGGCAGCGAAAGTAACCTAGGACTAGAGGTTCCATAACATTAATAATAATAAGGCAATAATATTAATATTAATAATAATGTAATCGAGTACTACTAACAATATTAATAATAATAATAATAGTATGGTAATGGCAAGATACACGCGGGTATAAATTAATCATTCCTTTCGTAATATCTACGACGTCTTCGGGATATTCTTTAGAAATTACTTTATTTCTGGTCAATATTCATTAACGAGCAACTTTTCTCTCTGTTTCTTATCACGATTTTTTTCACTTCATCACAATTGTACCGTTAGAAATTATTCAAAACATTGTTAAAATGTCCATGAAATATATGCAATTGCCGTATTGAATAAGCGAGTAATGAAGTTGCTGTTTCACTGAATAAAAGTGAAATCTCCAATGCGTGTGCTCAAGTATATAAGTTAAAAAAAGATTGGTACATCAATGCCTATTATTCTTAATCAATATTCATCATTTAACAATTAGGACCGAATTTTTACAAACCAACTCTAAACCACGACCCAATTTACAAATAAAAAGATCGATGTGTAAATTAACTATCAACTATTAATCTCCAATCCTATGTGAAGATATAATGTTCGGACCAAATTTCTAAACTAACGTGGACAATTCATGCGGACTATTGGTGGTTGCTGCGCTACTTAGATCCAATGTGGCAGCCGGAAGACCAGGACTGACGCTGCCGGTTGCTTCCCGTGGCAAATGCTGCGATCTATTTAGCTTATTTCCAGGACTCGGTGGCGATCTATCTGCTGGTATATCCGGTGGCGTAACCACGTTTCTGTGTCCGCTCACGTTCAGATGATTGTGCGTCGCCGCGATCGGAGCTGGCGATGAGAGCAACAAGGGCGGTGGAGACATTGACACGTGTCGATGATGATGATGGTGATGATAGTGTTGGTACTGTGCAGCTCGGCCGTGCGTTGCGTGGCTGGTATTTAGTTGGTTCGTCACGGGCCCGACTTTCGTTGGGCAGCCAGCATGGTGGATGGTTAACGGGCCACGTAGTTGTTGTTGCTGTTGTAGCTGGGGCTGGTTCTGGTGCTGTTGCAGCTGCTGCTGACGCTGCAGCTGTACCGCCGCTTCGCACTGTTCGCGCGCTAACGCCTTCACGGCATTCGTCTTCTCCTACGAAATAAGAATGATAGGTTAGGTTGTAGTCAGGGGCCATAACAAATTAAAAAAGTTATAATATAAGAATTTACATTTTAGTTGAAATGATTCTAGTTACGAATAAGTATTAAAGATGATTCAAATCTTTTTCGTTACCGATAACCATGGTGAAAACTCTTTTGGATTACTTTCAGCCATTGTCAATCTTATTGTCAATACTACATGCTTGAAGTAGAAGGAGGGGTACAGAGAAAAAGACTTTTTCTCAGCAAATATAATCGTTACTCAATTATTTTGTTCAACAGTTTTACAAATCTCCCAAAAATAAACGAGAATACGAAAATACACTGAATATCGTGTGTATGGTTATTTATAAAATCCCCTTGAAATAGTTGCGATCGCGGATCACATAAACAAACGAACCTGTCATTCTACAGAGTATCTTTTTCGGTGAAATTATGCAAACGTAAATGTAACTTCGGTAGAACTGCTCGAGAACTTGTAAGCTTATATCACTCTGACCCAACCAGTCCACTCTAAAGTGTATAATTTATAAAAGGGGATTATATTAATACGCGGAGGATGTGGTAGGTGGTAAGTTTTGCATATGAATGTTTGTTGATACAACGAATGGTTAAATGGAGGTTTTCATGAATGTGATAAGGACTAGATCGAATGTTTTAACACTTATAACTAGAATGCGTATTTTTATACAAGTTTGTAGTTTTACAAACATAATCAAAGAAATAAAATTTTAATCGAGATTTGTTTTCTTATATACGTATATTTTAGCGCATTTTATGCATTTTGCGCCATTTGCGTACTTTTCAATTTCGCACGAACGTATAAAGATCAGCAATATAATTATAACGCTTCTTAAAAATGTGAAAAATCCTGGTTTCCTAAAAGCTTGCAATTGATTTCAGAAAAATTTTTATGAACTCTACCAGATAAATTATGGTAACTCTGAAAAACAAAATTTCACGATAAAATGATTTCCGGGTAAAATACACATAAAAGATGATTTAGACGTGTTTGAACGTGTTCGTTTTCTTTTTTAATAGCGATATGTTCTTACCCTCTGCCACACGAAGACGTTATGGACCATTGCGCATCCACAAAACACGATGCCAAGGCCTATGAAAACCGACGTAACGATTGCCGGTGTGACACCAATTACCTCTCAGAGAAAAGACATCGACTCCCGACTGTCGGACGCCAACGCCGCGACGCATCTTAGTCCCCATCAGAGATAAGGCCCCAACCCCGACTTTCGGACTCCTTGGAATCCACACCAAACTCCCCAACATCCCCAAGCCAGGGTGTATATAAGCCGAGACTTCACCCAGCCCGGGGAGTTCTCGTTCTAGTTGCTGTTCTTGTACAACACTCCTTTCTCTGTTCAACGTTATTCTACTGTAAGTGCCAAAGTCATAATAAAGTTCGATAAAAGAGAATTAATAGTTGGGCTACGACTCAGCTTTCTTTTCTCTCGCAACCCAAGTATCCATTTTACGTGACACCGGCGTCGAATGAAACTGGATGAATGTATACAATATCATACCTGAAAGCATTGTTAGAGGATCATTATAACACGTATGCCATAACAAGCGGGACAAAGAATCAGCGCAAATACATATTCTCAATACATATAATTCTCGAAGCGTAAACTATATACATATGCTTTTCATTGAAATTTTCAATACTAGTCGCAAATTATTTTTCAATTAATTTATTATTTAAGTCTTTATATATCAATTCTCGACGAATAAATTACTTAAATTATAGAGAATCTATCTTCAGACAATAGAGAATTCAATATTTTTGGTCGTTAAGTAATTTACAAATTTCTAAAACGATTACGTTCGAAGTTTTGGACAGTATTTGAAGTTTCTAACATGACATTAAAAAAAAAATAAATAAATTTTATGATATAATTAAAAAAACATTGTAGTCTATCATAATTTCTATTCCGCCAAATTTATTAAAACGCAGTTTTCTTCTGAACAGAGTCAAAATGTCCGTCTTGAATCGAGTTCAACAGCTTAACGATCGATCGAGCGAATGATAGCTGTGTAAACTAGCATGACACAACGTAAACCTTAGATTAGATCTCGATCCATCCACCAGCCGTATTCATGCATGACATGAATATTCTGTTTCAGCTCTTTATAAATTAATCTGTTAAAACTTCCCTAAAAGACGATCATTTTTTATTTTTCTAAGAAAAATAATGACTATTCGGCGTTAAAATTAACTTTATTTCCATTGGATTTCTAAACTGATTTCATACACTCAGAGATAGTTCACAGTATCTTTTAGATTCATGCCTGAATTCAAGAAAAATTAAACGTATAACTTATGTACTAGTATCTTTCAAAAGGTTAAAGTTGACAGAATTGAAGGAATTGGTTCTTACCAGTTAGAAAGACGGGAATGCTAATGAAAAACCCTCCGACAGCACATATCCGGCTGATGGATGATTTTTGCAGGTACTTGTTACTCCTGAAACAGACAAAATTTGAAGTGAAAGTCAGTTTCACGATTCTATGATAATTGAGCGAAATATAAAGGAACCAGTTTTTTGTTTAACAGCCAAGAATCTTTCAAAAATTCTACTGTAATTGATACTTCAAATATATTTAGTCAGACAAAGGATAATCATAATCGCAACGTTAATCTTAACTTTAATTCAAGGATCAAACAGTATCATTATACATATAAAAGTAAACATAAAGTCTATCCACATTATTGTTATTATTATTATTATTATTATTATATGTTATTCTATAATTGATTTTTATTTCTTTATTATCAATATTATTCTATTTTCTATAATGATTCAATTATAGATCTTATTTTTTGTCAATCATATTTCACTGAAAAGATCACTTTGAAAATAATCTAATAGTAAAAAATGAAAAATAATCTTTTTCTACCTTGTCTTCATTTTTTACAAACTCTGTCCACCGCCGTAAACCTATTAAATGCATGAAACGACAAAGCAAAGCTGCTTCACATAATTCCCCGCTCACGCAGTGTCAATCAGCTCACGACCGCAAACGATACTGCTAATTTCCAGCGACCACGAACGATTTCACCGTAATTGCCGGTGTGAAATTTACCAATACGTGCTCGAATTGGACAATAATGGATAGAGCGCTCTTGCACACACTAATCTACCAACAAATAATATTGACTCAATTGAACAACAGCGCATAGATTAACGGACAAACCGCATGTTCCAAACAGATTTACAATCACGGCAGAAAATACATGCCGTTATAGATGTTTCCTGGTCAAGATTAATTTCCATGCGTTAAGAACATTGTAACCGGAATCTAGGAAGAACTAGCACTTCCTGGAATAATACTATTGTGTCCTCGATGAATGTCTCTCCGCAATGCCCTCGAGTGAGTTGTTTTTGTCTTTGGTCGTACGACGTCCGGGATGAGAATTCGGGGAACGGTTTTGCGCTGCTTTAATACTCGCACAATCATCCATCCATGGGACTGCATCTTTTTAGGAGGACCAGTGATTAATCTTTTCCCACTCATTTTCATCTCTAATTTCTCATGAGGCTAAGATTCCTGCATCTTTTATCATAATAATTTATTAACACTATTAATAAATTGAGACAATTTTACACGTCGTATTTTGCGTTATAAGATGACTTGTAATTTGTAAAATTTACCTGTAAAATTCCTTTGCTTGTTTTACCGAAGCAATAGTTGGCATTTCTATACGACAATAAGAATTTGTTAATACTAATAATTTGTAAGGTTATCATGTTATCATTCTTCTAATGGATAGTATATTATTGAAACTTTTTTAATATTGAAACGCGATATTTTTTTGGAGAAGAAGTGCATAGTAGTAAAGAGTTGAATTCTACGGACGTAAAAAGTGGACATAACATTTTCTGTACATGGAGTCGCCTGGCCTAAACATTTTATGATTTCCGGGCAAAATACAGACGAATCCAGCGCTGATTTTAAAGCAGCTTCATCCAAATAAGCCACAATAAGAAATTCCCACGAAACAGTTGCGTTCATCCCCTTTCGAGGTCGCCGACCTCTTTGAATGCGTTTCAAGAGCGTCGTACCAATGAAATTTCGAGTTCTAAACTAATTTCTCAGCCTTTTGCGTTAAATTTAACCTTCCGCGTTAGTGTATTTCGGACGAGTTCCTATTTTACGCTTTCGTCGACCTCACCAACGTAACATGCAACATCCGCAAGTAAAACTGTCTCTTAAATTTGATGTGACACCAATACACGACGAGAAGAATCACAATGCCATTTTTATTCCACTTCGTTAATTTTTCGTCGTAAGGTTTAGCTGTAAATAGGATTAAAAAAATTTAGATTAACGAGGAATTTAAAATTGATCTGTTAAATCAACAATTTCCATTAGTTGTCAATAGATTTTATAAGCTTCAGATTACTGAGAAATTATACACATTGCAAAATATTTACCATTGGTTACCCACGCTACACGTAAATTTGATCAATCTACCAATGCACTAACACTGCAATAAATTTCTATTGCAACATTCCACGCTCCTTTGCCGCACCTTAAACTCCTCGCTAGATTTATTCCACCTTAAAGTGTCACATAACTCCAACGACACCGATATCAAATCTTAAACTCCACCAAATTCCAGAGAAACTTGATTTCGTCGAAAGTAAGAGATTAAACTTAAAAAGCAATTTATTTCATCTTTAAACTATCCCAAACTTCTTAAATATAATTTATATATATAAAATATTATACACTTATTGTGTGCATTATATATTTCAAGAACTTTGCAATAAAAAATAAAACTTATTACATTTAAGATATGGTTATATCGCACAGGCTCGAATATGATAAAGAGGTTAAATAAATGTCTCGAATCTCCGCAACAAACTCACACAAACCACCTAAAACACGTATACACAATGTGCATTCACTACGAACTCGACTCCCATTCCCTGTCAAAATCACAGGCATGCAGAGTCAATTTCACTGCTCGAGCTAGTTGAATAGGGAAGAAGGTCGAGAGCTGGAGTGAAGGAGCATAGTTGGTAAAGAATCGCGTGCCGCCGCGCCATTAAGATCAAGCCCACGATCTCAACAATAAATATTAGACGGTTCTCTGACCTGCATTTCGCGTGCGACTCGGAACGATTCAAAAACGCGTAAATTTCCCATGAGTCGAATCAAACGTTCGCGATTTATCGCATTTAGGTTATATCGATATTGTCCACGAGTGGAGGCATTCAAACACAGATTGCTTTGTGTCACTCTATCGTAACTGCCCGTAATACATGATAATTTAATTTCGAATTCTTTCGAATATATGCACGTAACGAAAAATTTGTATTGGTTAGTCAATTGCAGACCAACCAGTTGTTAGCCAGTGAAAATAATGTAGATAATAATAGTGAAGAATTAGCTCGAGAAGAGTAAACAAACAAGGCGCCTTAATAAAAGGCACAATGTGGGTCCGCAAAGTGGTGGGATTTCGGCGCATGCGCATTGTTTCGCATCAACTTACAATTAGACATGCACGAAAGCTTCATTTCTGCCGCATACATACTTGGATTCGCGTGCATGAAATTCACAAAGTAGGTTATTGCTTGAAAAACAGCTTTAATCGAGCGAAGCTTTTAACCAGACTGAAATCAAGTCTTGGTTTCTTTAGAAATTCAGATGGAATAAGAGAAACCTATTTTATCTGTGGATAAAGGTTAGGCTGCATCGGTTGGCTTATATGACTTTCCGGTGACTTTGAAGGGTAATACGGCGCCGGCGGTCGAGAAGGTAACTTCTCTATTGAACGAGATCTCATTGATCTCGTCTAAGCAGGAAGAGTCTGTCGGCCCTTTGATTTTATACGAGTCTTTCCATTCACGATCGTGCGAGCTGGCTACAGGCGACGACACGGACCCCCGACAAAACTGTCTGAGTCTATTCAAGGCGACGTCAAATAGTTTCACTCGGAGAGATGAATGGAGATAAGAATCACCGGAGCGTCTCTGCGCTTCGATGACAATGATATTTGGTAAATCCTCTTCTTGTTTCTCGTTTTGAAAGAAGGTTGTAAAGAAGAGTGCTACTAGATCGTCTAGGGAAATCACACGGTATATATTGCGTAATGCTATTGATTTATCAAAAATAACAAGAGGTTAAGGAGCTTTGGGAAGGTTGATTCAATTTTTTATAACCTGACATCTCTTTGAACAAATGTCTTAAGAAACGCTTGAATAAAATGTTAAAAAAATAATAATCTTTTAATGAAATAATCATCTAAAATGAAATCTTTTCCTGTATTTTTAGACAATAAGATTTACTATATCCTACGCCATAATAAGAATCAATTTGCTATGAACTGGTATCTCGGAAATTGTAAGAATTCAGAAAATATAAGGAGGCCGGAAGAGGTAAATGAAATCCACAGAAACATTGACCCAACCTCAGCCCAGTTAGCCAACAAACTAAAATATCTCGCTGCCTTTTCTATATTTACGACCAGAACGTGGTCATTAATTGAGTCTAGCGACTGCACCGTAGACGAGTCACTGACCGATGTTGCTTTAATGGATATGCGGAAAATCACGTGTTCCAGGTTCCAGGGATGTAGTTGTTTTCATTTCCGGAGAATACGGTCGACTCGCGTGTGTATACCAATCTATCTGAGGATAGGTGTTCGTTAGAATTACTAACTATATTACTTTCAACCTTGTGATTAAAATTTTTAAACGTCACTTAATAGCAATTCAGTCGAGTAAGTACAAACTTTCAAATGTCCTAATTTTCAAATCTTTATATTTTTTAATCTCAAAGATATTTTATTATTTGCCGTAGATCAAGCTTCGTGTTACCGGTACTGTAACATTACAATCCTACGAGAAGCAGAAAATAGTGAAAAAATCTGACCTAATAGATAGTAGTCAATATTCCTTTGACGCGTCTTATGCGAACCGCAGTTAGAGGAAATGCAAATAAGCTCTTGCGAAACGGTTTGCCGCACGACAAGCCTACGAACAACGCCCAATGCAAGTTCGGTGGGAGTTACAGGAAGAGGGACGTCTAAAATCAACTAGGAATCCCTATTCAATCGTCTAATTTTCGATTCCGGCATTGAACTTCCCGAAGAAAATTAAATACAATTCCGACTCGAGATTTAATTTCAGTCTCGTAGCTAATGCAATCTAATCGCGTTTGCAAGGCTACGCTTCCGGTCAGAAGCCACGCGCTTCGATCGCGTACTTTCCGCATCGGAAGCGTACGCTTCGGTACGAACCGCGTCGATTTTCAAAGGAATCATTGGACACCGGAAGAAGAAGAAGGAGGAAGAATAAAAGCACGTAAACCGGCAGGAAGTCAATCGAGACAAAATCGATATCGTTGAAAGCCGAAAAAAGACCCGAATTTAGGCTACAGTACATATTCGAATTGAATATATTCAAGGTTTAGATTTTCTTCTCCTGAAAATTATAAACATAAATGAGTCGACAAGCGATCTTGAAAAGCGTCTGTTCCATCTAGATTATGTAAATTGCGTGAATTACCGTTAGCCATAATTCATAATTTATCGAAAAAGCGCGCTTCTTCTCAACCACGCTTTCCCCTACCAGCACCGACATTATCGGCAGATCGATAAGTATCAAAATACCACAAAGATATTAATCTCATCTTTCTTCTAACCGCGAAAAAATGCCGCGCAAATGATAAAACAACAGATCAGCCAGAAACATCGAATTCTCCACGCTTCCGACTGCAAGAAGAAAAACAAAGTTATTTGTGTATGATGGAAACGTCTCTGGACGATGCTCTTGTCACAGACGAAATTCGAGCAGCTGTATATAACAAACCGAAATTCCGAACGCCTTATCGCGTGTGACCGTCCGGTCAGCATCCGTTCTCAGCCGCCTGAGTGGCATTCGATCACTCCAGCCGTTCTCCGAATTTTACACTAAGTATAAACAAAACCTTCTCCCACTCCAACGAATGGAAGAATATAAATGCTCCCTTCAAAATCATCCAGTCAGTCTAATAAAAAAATTCTTAACTAATCCAAGTATCGAAAGTGTATCATCGCGAACCGAAAAAATTGTATAAATTGAGTAAAAAATAAAAAGAACTTTATCTCCTTGTCGGAAATTAACAAGTTCCTTACTTTTTACCTTAATTTTACACGACACTCTTAAGCGGTCGAGTGCGCGCGAGAATAGCATCGCGGATCGGCATTTCCACGGTGAGGAATGTAAAACGGTTACGCAGATGATGGATCATACGCATGGACCGTAGAGACTATCGTGAATGATGGATCAGACACACATACGCGTTCTTCGCTCTTCCGATATTCTTCGTAACAACTGCTGCGATCTCGTCATTGGAAACGATCTCGGGAAATTCAATCGAATATCGAGGAAATTTATAGAAAGCTACAGCTGTGTTCGAGTATTATTCTAGAGAAAAGTGGTTAACTCTATGAGACTAACGATACAATACGTCTCAAGATAACTTTTAGGAAAATGATTGTACCTTTAAAATTCTTTCGACACTTTTCGGCATATTCTTGTCATTGATTCTGAAAGTATTTGATTAATTTGCTGGTTAATAGGAAGTTGGTTAAAACCGAAGTTAGTTAAAGAAATAAGTAAACACGAAACCCGTGGATACTCTAGACATATGATTCTACCTGCACGCGACAAAAATATTCATGATCTGAACAAGGAAAGAAGTATTGTTAGATTCGCGTCATGCTGCAAATGAAAGATTTACAGCTCGAACCCAATTATTTGTTACATTACATTCTCGGGCACGTGTAGGCTGAACGTCATGATATATGAACACAAGTATAGAAAGAACAACATGGATATTTCGCGCGAAGAAAACGAAGCTTCACATATACAGTGTATAACCACTCGACAGTATTTGCTCACGAAAAATACGAGTTGTTAAAGTCTAACAAAAATTACGTATACAGTGGCAAAGAAGAAAACTGTTATGCTGTTTACTCTTATTTCTAATTGACAGAAAGTCGTCAACGAACAAAGAGCGCTTTTTCTTATTCTCTGTACTTTCGCGAAGCAATCACAGAAATTCTCCAAAATGCTTCGTGTCGACTAAACAAAGAAAAAAAAATGACAGCTGCTAAGAGCAAACTACCTCCGGAATTTTCTTCGTTTCTAAGTGAACCAGGAAGAAAGAAGGGAAGGGTTAATGACGCCGAAACTGAAGGGTGGCCACGGATCGTTTGAAAGGGGTCACGACAACCGTTACAATTCAGTCGCACCTGTTCCTCTTCCTAGTTACCACGCCGAACCATTGCGCGCTTTTACGAGCGTTCCCGCGATAGTTTCCTGGCACTTGCTCGTCCTTTCAACGAAGGGTCGATCGGTTAATTTAAACTCTCGAAGGCCTTGTCCAGTCGGTAACATCGATAAGCTTAAGTCGAAATACGGATTTCTCGTAAATTCAGAATTTTATTGCCACCAGGATGTATATGGAGGCGACAGATGAAGAACACGATGTAAATTAGATTTCTTGCTTTTATAGAGAAGCAATTTTTAAATTGAACACCAGTCGTCGATCGGTTCTGTAGATCGTTTTTAATAACAAAATAAATTTGGTTAGTCCATAAAGGTTTGTTCGTGTGAATCTTCCCATAGATCATCCGTAACGTAACTACCGCTATAACCGGCTGCAAATACATTTTCCTTGAACATGTGGCGGCACTTGACAGTAAACTTCCCAACAGTTTACGTCGCGTGACGCACGACGCAAAGACCCTATACCTGCGGACAAGATGATTGCCAGATGTCGATACATTCGTACCGAATATTTCCAGCTAGCCTAAGGACCGCTATAAATCTTAGGATTTATTTTAGCTAAGGTCCTCCAAAGAGACAAACAGTCTTTGTTTATCAGTCTCGAAGTCGACCACCTACCACGGGGACACACGAGAAATCTGCTATCTCTCACGTACGACGCTGCCCGCTAGCAACACCCTCTCAAGGGCAGCTAGCATCCTTTTCCAACGACCAACACGAATTAGCCAATAAACATTAACGTACATTTCCCTCACTTTCCGAACCAAAGCTTTTCTCAACGAATCCGATGCCTTCGCATCCTTAGACACATCCCAACGAGTCTTCCTCCGCAGCAGCATCGCGACAAAAATGTCAGTCTATTACCGCGAGTTACCGCAGTATATCACGATCGTTATACTTACACGGTTCGAGCCGAATAATTATCTAAGTTCTCGACATCTCGTGCAATCATTGTCCGCACTCGCAGCGTATCTCGAATCGTAGCTATCCAAGCTCTATCTTATAACCGCGCATTCGCGAACCGAATACAATCGCGAATCCTGTATCAAGTGTACTCATTGACATTAGAGTGAATAAACATTTATCGTTCAAGAAATCTGAGTTTTCCTTCCGACCCTATCACGACATACCACCTCAAACAAATAAATCAAAATCGTAAAGTATGTTATAAATAAAATCTGATTTCACGAGGTGTTGAGCCCTCATAAAAGAAGTCTTTTATATCTCGCAGATGATTCATAACATGACGTCTACTTTAACTTGTTCCTTATACCTCCTTGTCGAAAAAGTTAATAGTTTACAAATTCGAACATTACATATGTGACGGAAGAAAAGAGAGAGAGAGAGCGTTTCGTCCCGGGACTACCGGTGGACTCGTCAGTAAGGCTATGCCCGGTAGTCCCTGCCTTAGACGTAGAGGGAGTCTCGCTAGGTGCGGTATTTGTATCAATCGCTCGTATATTCGACCGCTAGCGAGTTAGACAGATAGACTCGTTGTCGTCGTAGCCCTCTGGTGTTGGCGGTTGGTACCCGCGGATCGCCCGGGAGGTGTTGCGCCGCGTTGATGCCTCGTCCAGTGAGCGTCCTGTTGATATCGATTCGCCACACAGCCTCCCCCTAGCGCTATAGCGTGACCTCGAAGCCATATAGCGCGATACAAGATAGAGGGAATGGCCCGTCGTCGATGATGGAAGGCTGATCGTCATGGGGGGGACGAGGCGGCTGGCTCCTTCTGACTCCTTCTCCAGAGGTGCGTGTTCGTCGTCGGTGGTCACCAATGAGGCGGATGAAAAGAGAGAGAGAGAGCGTTTCGTCCCGGGACTACCGGTGGACTCGTCAGTAAGGCTATGCTCGGTAGTCCCTGCCTTAGACGTAGAGTGAGTCTCGCTAGGTGCGGTATTTATATCAATCGCTCGTATATTCGACCACTAGCGAGTTAGACAGACAGACTCGTTGTCGTCGTAGCCCTCTAGTGTTGGCGGTTGGTACCCGCGGCTCGACCTGTCGGCGTCCTATTGATACCGATCCGCCACACATATCTACATAACATCGGCCATTATATTTGCCAAACCAAATTTGTTTTCTTGTAACATTCTGTGATTAATTAATGCTACAACAAACTTAATATAGAGTGTCACGTGCAAAATTTGCACGATAAATCAGATGACTACGATACAATCTTCAAATACGATCGTATCTTTCGTATACAAATTGATAGTTTCCACCTAACTGACAGATTTTTATACCCTTGGAAAAATAACGTCTTGACGAACAATTCACGCCAATCAACGCCAAGAATGAATCACGCAAATTCTACTGGAAGTCCTCTATTCACTTTTTCGATTTATCATCAGCTGGAAACATCAAAATTATCGGCTGGTGATTGGGAATTAATCGAAAAATAAATTACAAGCATTGAGACACGCGAGTGCCCGTTTCTTTCTCTATTTTTCTGTCTGCTTGTTGGAATATTAAGGCGCAGTCACGGCCCGCCAAATTTATTCCCGTTCCGTAGTGCCCTGTGTCGGTGAAAAAATTTGAAATGCCGGATTCGAAGGCGTGGAATGCCAAAAGCCACGACAGAGAGCCCTCTTCTCTCTTTCTGGTGGAAAGACGAACGGGTGCACGCGTATGCTCGGACGCTCTGACGCACGAAGAACCGCCCGTGAACAGAAACCAGACACGCGTGTAACGTTAAACCGGGCCGTCGATGAAAAACGAACAAGACTTTCGCGACCGATGGGCGTTTTCAATGACAGATCGAATCGTTCAGTTTCACGGTTCGTTCGGGGTCACAGTAGCGTTCATCTTGGCATAAAAACGCGCTAGAGACGATTTCTCATACATTGGTTAAAGTTGATGTGTGTTTCGGCGAATTGTCGTTTGGAGGAGCGATACACCTAAAGAAACGCACATATTCATAAGAATCTACGTTTCGTATTCTTCGTATCGATTTCTTTATTTTTATTGGTCGTATCATGTTCGATGTAATAGTTGGTTTTTTAGCTAGTGAATTAACAAGATTTAATAAGAAATTTAGTACAAATGCTCCATGCGTCGTGTTTGACACGTCGTTGTTAAATTCTCATTTATAGGAAATTCAAAGCTGTATTTTCTCACCCAGCTTAAACCTTACGAACTCTTTTCACGCGTTTCACCCGTCATCCACCCATCTAAGGATATTTCCTTACTTGTTGTTCCTAAAATACATAATGATTGGAAGCTTCTTACGGGAAGCGCAATCAGCCGCTGATATCATTGAAGTCGAAACGCCATTAAAACCATATTACGATTCGCATGCGACATGCTCCATTCATGAAAACACAAAAGCAATAAACAAGTACAAATCAACGAAATAAATCCTCCGAGAACGAGACGTTACAGGAATTATACCATTGCGAGGATACAAAAGACTTGCTCATGAGCTACTTCCTTCAAGTAGTCGAGCGGTGTATTTTCCGGTCGTTAACTTCCATATAATGGGATATTAAAGAGTACGGACACAACGCTGCTATTTTTCAACTGTTCATTATCAAATTACGCAGCGGGAATCGTTGCAACGACAAAACTGTAACGACTCGTACCTGCGTATCTTCCATTTAGCTACGGTAAACGCTGACTTGTCTGCGTTTTTTTTTTCACTTCCTCGTTACGGAAACCAGGAAAAGTGATTCACAATACAGTTTCTAACTGTACTTCTCGCGATTCTTTCTTAGAAACAAGCAATTGCTTCTTTTCAATTTCCTAAACCTATAATAAAACAGTCCATTCCTTGAATAGAAATTAACTTTAAAACTTTAGGCGCATACATTGTACGTATCGTATGTATGTATTTTGATTTGAAAAGAAACGCGGCAAACGCCTTTGAAAAGACGTTAGGTTTTCAACACCTTAACTAACTTAATTCCAGCGAGTCGTAAATCTGCTGCATCTCCAACATCTGAATATCCATCTTTTACAATGACTTGTTCTCCAACTTATTAAAATTACATCTCTCCCGTTGCACCGACCTTCTTTAAAGGTTCCCGCGGCAGGTTGAACCCGCATCACGTATCTTCCCTCTTCCTTCCACCCCTGTTCCCTTTCTCTTTCTATCGGACGGGAAGAGCGGGAACGCTTAAAACGCGCGAATCACGCGAGCGCCTCACGATTTGCGAAACATCACGTGAAAATCACCGATCCGATCTCCGTGCGCGCGGTGCACCGTGGGGGTTACGATTAAATCGACAGGATATACTTTATTGGCTATTCCGTTATTACAGGCTGTAGTTGGCGGGGAAATAGTCATTATGGATCGATGAACTCCATTGTAACAACGCACCTTCGAATTGCATCGGAAACGCTTCTGTATTGCGTCCACCGTATAACCTATCATCGTCTGTTTAGGGTAAATCAGTGGATCGGAAGTTACGTTTCTATGTTTCTCGCCTGTCAGTATAACACTGTGCAAGAGATACAGCAAGATCCTAAAATCATTCGAGTACAAGTAGCGTAAAATGGTCGTTTAAATTTCAATAAATTAACTATTCATACGTTAATTGTACGCGGTCAGGATTAAGGGGTACGGCGATGGAGAAGATTTTGTTAGCTAGATGTTGAGTAAATAATCGAAGATGATAATTTTATAAATGTTTCGTATTTATGAGGATGGAAAAGATTTAATTTGAGTTACGTTACGTTTGAATAAGATAGACTTTTCCAAGAGTGGAGGATTTGTAGAGATAGTGGACGTAATAGTAGTATGATTTAATACTTGATGTGTCTTTTTTTTCTTTGACATATAGGTCACTGTGGGGAGTAATATTGATCTAGATATAACTATCTTTTCTGAGAAGTACGTATATGCTTATGGGAACTATGTTTGGTTAATCAATAGAGCCATTCTTTTGAGAAACTGAATCTAGAAGAATTCGACGATACTTTGCCTTGTTTCAATAGTACATCATTTTAAAGAAACGCCTGCGATTATAGTATATAATTGCACATAGGTATATGCAAAATTGCATTTTCAAATAATTAAATCAAAAATATAGGAATGTATCAATGGGAAGAATATTTGTTAAAGATCTTTCCTTTTTAATCAAATTCGTCCAACAACCCCATTCTCGTCAAACATAAAATGAACGGTGCCTTTCTCAAAGAAACAAGAAGAAAATTGCTGTCGTTCTAAAGTTCTTCTCCATTGCTAAACTACCGTTCGTGTTTCTAGTTACACTCCAATTATTCGATTGTAAGAAGCAAGCAATCCCTCCATCCAAGGGCTAGATATAGTTTCTCGAGTAGTTCTCTTCAATACCGTTATATCGATGAACTCTTTTTGAATAAAGTTCACATTTATAAAGCAAACACAATAAAATACGACAGGACAATTGTAATCGATAAATAACATTTTATTAGGATATTATAAGAAGCTAAGATATCGAGTTCTAATTGTGAATATCAAGCGCTCGTCGTTCGAGGAGATTACCAATATTTTCTTCCTTAACAATATTAATTACGAAGTTTCGATACCGTTTATGACATTAAGATCTCTTGATAAAGTTGTATCGTTAAAATCTTACTGTTCCTAGGGAAAATATATAGTTAATATATATAGTTAAATATATATAGTTAAAACCGGAATATATATAGTTAAAACTTCCAGAGGAGCATCTCGCAGACAAATTATTGATTGTTAGTGTCGATTGACTGTAATCGATATTTGGTGCGTGAAGTTGTATGTTTCGCGAATCTGCGTTGATGCAGGGATTCTGTTGCAAATCATAAACTAAAGAGCCACTGGTCAAGGTGAAAGAGGTTCAATAAATCCAGTGTTAGTGTAATTTGACACTTTATGTGCACCGGGTGTATGCAAACAGAGTTTGATGTTCTGAACACCACGGTTGTAAGATTTTATTGAGACCCCAGTATTGTATCCGCACGGTGTGACCCTCTGTTGATAATTGCCCTCTCCACCAGCCGTTTAGTCTCATCTGTCTATCGTGCCTTACCGGCCAGGGGGTTTCCCTAACATCTGAGATATCAGATTTGCAGCTCGGAGAGGACAGATAATTCGGAATATCCCAAAGAAGGGCAAGGTACTGGCCGAGCCCCAAATCACTTACATAGAATTACTTACATAGAACAATCACTTACATAGAATTTTTTTTTCTTTTCTTTTCTTTTCTTTTTTATTTTCTTGTTGAAATTATAATCAATTCTCACGTCGAGAATTTTCAGTTACTTTACTTAGTATTATGCAGTGTTAGCTGATTATTAATAATAAGTTAAGACTTATTATAGATAAATATAATTTACTCACATAGAATAAATTCATTTAATTAATTATGAGATTAATTCACTTACATAATTATGACATACAAGTAAATTTTATAACCACAAATTTTTAAATGTTATACTTTGAATCTGTTCTTACATTTAATTTTAATTTTAATTTAAAAAAAAACCTTACAGCCAGTACCTCTAAAATATTCAATAAAAATTCTGATGAAACATTAATTGAAACATCTAAACGCAACAGAGAATGGATATAATTATACAATTTTCCAATATTTCAACACTCATTCATGTACATCGATTTTTATTATCACATTTGTTTCATATCTGAAGAATATGTATTTGTTGGCATCAAAATATTCTCTGTTTCAATCCTTGGTCATTTTAGATCGAGACTTCAAAATCTTCTTGATTAAAATTCTTAAATTTTTTTAAATGAGAATCATTAATTAGAGGACAAAAAGTTGTTTCAATTATTTGAACATTCTGCTATTCATACAATAACATATTTCATTTTAAATTAAAACGAGAATAAATACTATTGTGTATAAATTTAATAGAACGACACACGTGATTTGTAGTCAACACTGTGACAGTTTGTGCAATTACCTTTTAATCGAGTGGAAACGAGAGCATTTTCAAATTTCTATTAACCAACAGTATTATCAATCAATTTTAACAATGATTGAAGGTTGCAAAATTAAATATAAAATGATTTATTAATAGCATACGTAGTGTTAAATTTGCAAACAAGCAGCGTATCTTTTAAGAATAATAAAGACACCAGAAAATAAAGATAATATTCTAATTACATTGCAAATTAATGAATAATTTAAGAAATGTATTTTTGTTATATTAATGTATCACAGATTCTAGGTAAAGTATTAATTTAATTTACTTATTACTTAGGAGATTGTATTTGAAATATAATTACAATTTGTAAGGTGTAATCAGCACACCTTTAAGCTAGTAGATATTTGGTAGCAGTTCTCAAGTCTTTGTGCAATATAGCACAATTGAGTTTAACCGAGTTTAATCCCTTTGACCAGCCAGCTTCCAATTTCATTTATGGCATAATCTCCTGACAATTTCATGCCCTTCAGAAGAAACACAATGTCCTATTATCGTTTTGTGATCGTTGAATATGATCACTCTAGCGTTTTAATCTCCTTTCTATGTATGATGCGGGTATACCGTTTTCTGTTGTTTTTAGATTCAAGTGACGAAAACTTGTGAAATGATATTTTAAGTTTAAACTGATCAATTAATTTAATTAATTGATTTATTGTAGCAACAATGGTAAATTGTTTAAATAGAAAAAGAAATTTACAACGAAAAATGTATGAATGTAATATTTGAAATCTAAAATAATAAATTATTGTGCGAAAATAATAAAACTCGCAATGTCAGCACATGGTCTCATTAGAACGTGTTTAACGAGCGTAGCGTAGGCGTGAAAATGAAAACGTTGAGGCTCTCGTGGTGTAAAAAGGCTAAATTCCTCATTGTTACGCCGGGCGACTCTCTGCCTGGCCCAGGTCACACACCGCGGGCCAGACGGACACCAGATGTCCGCTCTTCCGTACGGCGTACCCTCAATAGCCTTAAGCATCCGTCATAAACCCGAGTCACTTGCCTGCTAAGGTCCTTCAAACAAACATCTGTTTCCGAGGAATTTCTCGAGACTATTGTCTACCACGGCTTAACTAAGGAAAGTTGGTTTTTCGCACGTACGCTGCAACTGTCCTCCCACTAACCACTTTCTCTCGAGGGCGGTTGAGACCCTTCGTTTAACCAATTAGAAACGAAGCCTATTCCCTCACTCTCCTAAATAACATCGGCACCAACAAATCCGATAGTCCCGTGCGCTAGACACACCCATCCTTAGCTTTCCTCCGACACATCATCGTCTCCCAAGACGGTACTGATTTCACATCCTTCGAACGGTCAACATCCTTCGAGCGGGTATACACCCCGCAGATCAGTCACTCACTCATCTCGTACATACGCACCAGTGTAACTATCCTCGTTATAAGTTGTGGAATAAACGGTGAAATATAACTTACTACTGTGTCATATTCATTCAACCACCTCTGTTATCTTAATCGAAACAGGGGAACGACTACTTCGCGGCGTCGATTCACCGAATCGTAGCGAGAATTTACGCCTCTCGCTGACGCGTTTTCCTCGCGACCGCGTCTCTCCGCGAACGGTCGTAACACTCATAAAAATACAAGAAATGAGAGGGAACGTTCGCCCTTGAACACATAAAACAAAAAAAAAAAAAATAGAAAAGGAAAAAAACCACAAATTTTAGTGAAGCTATTTTACTGAAACTTATTATATCATTTTAACAGCTATATATAAAACGTTGAGTTATTTCCTTTCGCGCAGAGCAATTTTACTTCAAATTTCTAGCTTCAGAATGATAATTACGTATTTGTAATTATCAACAAGCTTTAAAAATATGGAATATTCAGCCAGATGAAATATAGGTAAAGTATTTAGAAGAAAAAAGATTGAAATGTTTTATGTAAAACGATTAAATTAAGTGGTTGAGTTTGAAAATTTGACTCGGTTTAATAATTCAATGGAAAAAATATTCGCCCTATGAAAAAAAATTCATGTTCCTGTCGATATATCGGCGAGGTGCTCCTCTACTTTCGACTGCTCTGCAATTCAAATGCAATACTCGAATATACATGGCGAAAGAAATGGAAATTGAGTAATTTAAGGGAACCAATTACTCTCGCGTCGACGTAACTTCAAAATATTTCACGTGTCGGTGTTTGCGAAATGAAGTTCGTCGTTATCCGATTAACACGCTTGCAGATGCGTTCTTTTTGTTGCAAAGTAAATGGACAAATTGTGAACAAATAATGTTTACAATTACATCAAAATTAATGTCCTAAACTTTACCAAGAATTATTAAAAATCCCTGCGTATTGCTTACGTAATGTTGATATTGAGTAGTACCATACATAACCTCAACATTATGATACTTACAAACATCGCTAAACAAGTAGTGCGAACGATGTCGAGTAAGTATTCACTATGTAAAAAGTATTTATAGATAAAAAGTATGGGAAATATATAACCGAATGTATTTAACTTTTCCAACATTTTAGCATTTCGCTTGGCGTTGGTACAACTTGAAGTAAATGAAGTAAAACGCAAAAATGTAGAGCGGGCAGTTTCCTACATTTCTAGCGCAAAAGAGCACAATGCTGATATTATAGCTCTTCCTGAATGCTTTAATTCACCATATGGAATACGTAATAATTTGTTTTTTTTTTCAATAATTTACTATGTGTGTAACAACTATATAGAAAAAGTAAGAGTAGACAAATTACCTTACCGTTTATACTTCCATAAAGATTGTGAATTGAGTCGAGAATATAGGATTTCCCCATTTTCATGATTATCGTGATTTTTGTATAAATATATTTTTTAAGATACTAATAATTAGGTACTTATAAATTAGTATTATCAATTATTTTGCATTTATAATTCCGCCTCTAGTATAAGTGTTAATTGAAAACTAACTTTATGTTTCAAAAAGTACTAGCAAAGTCGTTGAGTAACAAGCCACTGATGCTAACACAAATAGCATTGTCGTAATTAAATATTTCTAAATATTCATTTTTCATTTTGAACCTGTAGAAACAATTTATTATATATACTATTAGCTAAGTAATTGCATATTTAATTAAGTCGAAATATAAAACTTAGTTATTTTCATAATTTAAAAAATAAAAAACTGACAAAAATTTCAATTTAATTTATGGTTGGAACAAAAGACAGTTATTTTTCATTAATTGAAATATTGCAATGCAGAGTACTTTCCAAAATACGCCGAGAGTATTCCTGATGGTGAAACGAGCGTTGCTTCATCGAACGCAGCTAAAGAAAACAACATCTATGTAGTTGGTGGTACGATGCCTGAAATAGAGGGCGATAAATTGTACAATACCTGTACTATTTGGGGTCCAGATGGAACTTTGATAGCAAAACACCGAAAGGTAAGTAATATATTCCTTTATGGCTTTGAATTTGAAAATATTGGGGTGAAGAAAGTGACTCTATCTAGGAATAATTTAGGAATATACATATGTACATACGTTTACTATAACCAATTCTATAATTTACGGTTTATAAAATACGTTATGATACGGGAAACGCCCATTTTTGTTGTAACGTGTAATATAAATTTTTCACATACTTAAAATATTATTATATTTATTTTTTCTCCTTTTTAAACATTATTAAATGATAAGATTTTTTAATAAAAGAAAGTGATAAATACGCTGTCAGTTATTAAATAAAAAATAATTAAAGTTTAGGAGTTGGTAACTTTGATATTAAATTACAAAAGTTGCAGCAATAGAATTAGCGACTACATTTTTATGTTATTAGGTACATCTATTCGACATCGACATTCCTAATAAGATTACTTTTCGAGAGAGTGATTCACTCAGTCCTGGTAACTCCCTAACGACGTTCGATGTGAAGGGCTGCAAAATAGGTATTGGCATTTGCTATGATATTAGATTCGAGGAAATGGCACGCATTTATCGGAACAAAGGTACAGTAACTTAATCGATCAATACTTAACTAGCAAAAAATTAAATATCTTTCTTAAATATATTCTATATAAAATTAATATAATCTGTAACTCTGTATAAAAAGAAGCTTAATTTAAAAAACCAGTATATTTGCTGAAAATGAAACAAATAAAAGAATTAAAAGCACAATAAGAGGACTGTCCTCGCATATTCAGAAATGATGGAATGTGAACCGTGCAACTACGAAGTTAATTGGTATTCGGTGGCTTCATATTTCCTGCTTCTATATGACCTGCTTCAATATGACCACTGGACCACTGCATTGGTCATTACTTCAGCGTTTCAGAGCGAATGATAATCAATTATACGTTGCCTGCATATCACCGGCTCGTGTTCCTTAAGCAAGTTACGTCGCATGGGGACATACACAGTTGACCAATCCCTGGGGAAAGATTCTTTACGATTTGGAAACTCAAGAGAATATGGCAGTCACCGATATCAAAAAAAAAAAAATTTCAACAAATAAATAAAAAAAAAAAAGTCACCGATATCGGTAATTTACAGCTTAAAATTAAAAGCGAGAGATCCATGATGTAATTAATTTTTAGTCTCGTTAATTTATCGATTTAGCCATCTTCCTCTGTATTTGTTGAATTTATTAGTAAGCATTACTTATTACTTCGTATGTTTCTTTTTTCTATCAGATCTAAAAGTTGTTGAGGAAGTAAGGGCTCAGATACCTACATTTTCTCAGAGACGTACAGATTTGTACGACACTGTCTGTAAGAAGGAGTAACTCTACACTAAAACAGAAAATGTTTTTTTATAATATTCCTACTACAATATCCCTTTTTTGTGAATTATTACTAATTTCTTATCATTTGTACTAAATGAATGACTCAATTAAGAAAACCAAAACGTTATAAATAATAATCTGTATATCTTGTGTATCAACATGTAATTGGATATTATAATAATATAGGAATGCTATAATAATATAGGATAATAATATAGGAGAATAATAATATAGAAAAAAATACATGCTTTTAAACACCTTTAATATCGATCACATAAATTGTTATAATTCACAATGATTACGCATACATAAAAGACCCCTTGATAGTAAAATTTACGATCAAAAGGCAATTACGTATCGTTTAACAACATTTAATTTATAACACCTTTTAAACATTTAGACAGATTAACACATAACACTTCTTATATATAAACATCAATTCGAAGTTATCAGCTTGGAGAAATTGGTCGATTAATACCTGTAGATTGTCTGTCTCGTTGAAAGACTTAAAGAGAGCAAAAACATGATAATGCCGCTAATATAATATTCCTTCTTTCTTGTATCTGTCTGCCTCTCAGGTCGTTTTACTAATTACAATAAGTAATTTCGACTTCTTTGCGCTCTCTTTTAACGCATTCGAGACCGAAAGAAATTCATATCAGTCAGTAGGCAAGGGTATAATATACATATTTTATATATAACTTATGTAGTAATGTATATATCATGTTAATTTCATATTTTTTTCAATATAGAATTATTATATATATATAACTGTACATAATACATTATAGAATAACATAGTATATAATTTTATATTTTAAAAATATGAGGCATACTATTTAAGATTGTCATCGATTTAAAATCAAAGTATGAAAAGGATACCCTGGAGAGAGTAAAACACAGAATCATTCCAACTAAACATTCAGATCGTACCGACACCTAGGTATCGTGTTACAATTAAATCTCGGTCTCGAATGGATTAAAATGAAATACATACTTGCAGCTTCAACATCTTCAATATCGAGGAGATTCAAACTTTACAAATAAAAGCGGCCTGTTCCCCTTTCCACGACAGACTCTCATACCATATCCGCTCTTATCCAGGCTTTTACTTGAAACCAGCAATGCGTTCATTTACAATTTAAATTTACCCGGACCATCCACTGAATCGTCAGCCCTTTATAAATATATAATGAACCCAGAACATGTGCCTGTGCCCCTGGTATCGATGTTCGGCTTGTGATGTTCGTATCGGAACCTTCGCACAATTTCAATTTGTCACGCGTGAACATCGATTCTTCCAAGGGTCACAGTTTTATGCGGCTAAATCCTTTAGAACGATTAAAATGATACTAATGATATGGTATTTTTTACAAAGATTTAACATATCCATAAAATAGGAAGTTTCGTGCTCTCCTATTTTATATTAATTATAAATTAATAAGTTTTATATGTGTTATTTATAGATCTAATAAATTTTGTATTGGTTTACAGCAGGTGCTCCGGGTATAAACAGACGACAAACGAACAAATAGAAATTCAAACTATTGTCGTTGTTTAACTCGCATGGGACTATAAGCTCGAATTGGACTTAAACGTTACGATCGTCGAGAATAATTACTATATGTACCCTGTACGACGGGCAGAGAATCTTAAGTTATTAACAGCAATTCCTTTGTGCATAATTCAGGTTTATTAACAACCTGTAATGGATAATCATCGATGAACTCTTTTCGAATAAAGTTCACATTTATAAAGCAAACACTATAAAATACGACAGGACAATTGTAATCGATAAATAACATTTTATTAGGATATTATAAGAAGCTAAGATATCGAGGTACATTAAAATTGAGTCCGCTGCAACCCTCATGACATTTAAAATCCTACGCGTATATTGAGTAAAGTTGTTATATTAAATATAATCATATTAAATACAAGCTCGTCCGCTGGATTCCCAAATTATTTGGTTAAATATTTTGAATACGAGAATACCGAGTGTTAACAGTAGTAAATCCTCTATATGGTATGTTTACTTTGCTATCTTGAATAGGTAAATAACATTTCACTTTAACGCATTTAACCAATATTAACATTTAACATTTAACCAATATTATACGCATATGCACATAATGTTACTGTTACATATAATGATATATACGTAGATATACACGTTAATTAAATCCTCTATATGGTATTTTTATATCAGTATCGTAAACATTGTAAACCGGAAATCTTTTATTACACACGTACATATACAGTCAATATTATTGTTACATATAGTGATACATACGTTGATCCACACATTAATTAAATCCTCTATATAGTTTCTCGAGTAGTTCTCTTCAATACCGTTATATCGATGAACTCTTTTTGAATAAAGTTCACATTTATAAAGCAAACACAATAAAATACGACAGGACAATTGTAATCGATAAATGACATTTTATTAGGATATTATAAGAAGCTAAGATATCGAGTTCTAATTGTGAATATCAAGCGCTCGTCGTTCGAGGAGATTACCAATATTTTCTTCCTGCTCCTCTACATGGCGCTACGCAGGACTCGCTTCTGAGCACGTCTTTCTCGTTGGAGGCTTAATCTTTCTTTTCTTTCCCAGTAGAATTTTTAGACAATTCTTTCTCCCTTTTATCATTAAATTACCTGTAATTCTTAGCGATCTTTAATCTTTGTCGCTTCTTCCCTATATATATATTTTTGTTTACTTTTCTCCGTAGCGAATTTTGTCTTTCTGACGCAGGATTAGGTTCCTGGACTTAGGGAGTTGCTACACGCCAGCTCCACCATGGCGACGGCATTCACTAGGCAGCCTAGATAGCCACCTTTCAGCTCACGCTTCGGGACACTTTTTTCGCTGAGATTCTCCGCGATGAGGCATGAAAGCAGAGACCACCGTCTGCGGAGGCATGATTATTATATTGTTCCTTTTAACGAGTAATCGTTTTACTCGAGTCCTCTTACTAAACCGTAAGTACAAAAGACTATTATACTTAGATAGGTACTTGGTCTCGAGAACCAACTTATTTTGGTCTTTCGATTAAGTTCTTAATTAAATGCTCAATTAGATATTCATAAATATATCTTCATAATATTTCCCTCATCTATTTCTTTGACATTCTAGCAACCTCGTTAAGACGTCCGCCACTTCAACTTCTATCTACAAGTGGCAAAAACTGAAGCTGACCTTCTTCATGGAGAAACATGCCGGAAATGGCATCCGCACGTGTGAATAATTATACTCAGTGTCCAGGTAGTTCTTTCGATCATCCGATAGAAGTCGTTTCTGTTTTTCAGAGTTCGTTCACGCCTCCAGAATGTAAAAATATCCAAGGAAGTACCATTAGGAAGCAATGAAATTCAGAGCTTCTGTGGTTATTCCTTTTTCTGATTGTTTCTTTTCTTTGCCCAAAATGGATGATTTCTATATCAAATTGTTTATTCGTATTTTTTTTTTAATATTCCTTGAGATTTTCAATCAACTCGATTTCGAATTTCTTAGCACCCGATCTTCTGGTTGACGTCGTTAAGAAAGAGGAACGAGTGCACAGGAAGCATGGTCGGCGTGAGCATGATTAGATCCGGTCTGCCCGATGACCTTGCCAGTGATAATAGCGGTTCGTTAAGGTGGTTGCAGTCTTGGTTTGCTTCTGTTTCGATTTCCAGCGAACTCGTCAGCCGGCATGGCTTCCGAGATGCTCCCCCTGAAACAAGTCGAAGGGAAATAATTAATGGACTCTCTGTTCGATTGTACGTGGATGACAAGCTGACCGTAAAAAGAAATATACAAATACGATTAGAAAATATAATCCGAACCCCTTTCGGTTTGATCTGAAGGTTTCTTTTTCTAGACGGAACCAAAGATTCTTATCTGTTTTATGGTGAGCTAAGGAACTCCTTGAAAACAGCATTTATAACTTTCGAAAAAGAGACAGGTATTTCTTGCGCGAACAATTGAATAATTAATTCGTTCTCTAAATATCCTTATTTGTTGTTCCTAAAATACATAATGATTGGAAGCTTCTTACGGGAAGCGCAATCAGCCGCTGATATCATTGAAGTCGAAACGCCATTAAAACCATATTACGATTCGCATGCGACATGCTCCATTCATGAAAACACAAAAGCAATAAACAAGTACAAATCAACGAAATAAATCCTCCGAGAACGAGACGTTACAGGAATTATACCATTGCGAGGATACAAAAGACTTGCTCATGAGCTACTTCCTTCAAGTAGTCGAGCGGTGTATTTTCCGGTCGTTAACTTCCATATAATGGGATATTAAAGAGTACGGACACAACGCTGCTATTTTTCAACTGCTCATTATCAAATTACGCAGCGGGAATCGTTGCAACGACAAAACTGTAACGACTCGTACCTGCGTATCTTCCATTTAGCTACGGTAAACGCTGACTTGTCTGCGTTTTTTTTTCACTTCCTCGTTACGGAAACCAGGAAAAGTGACTCACAATACAGTTTCTAACTGTACTTCTCGCGATTCTTTCTTAGAAACAAGCAATTGCTTCTTTTCAATTTCCTAAACCTATAATAAAACAGTCCATTCCTTGAATAGAAATTAACTTTAAAACTTTAGGCGCATACATTGTACGTATCGTATGTATGTATTTTGATTTGAAAAGAAACGCGGCAAACGCCTTTGAAAAGACGTTAGGTTTTCAGCACCTTAACTAACTTAATTCCAGCGAGTCGTAAATCTGCTGCATCTCCAACATCTGAATATCCATCTTTTACAATGACTTGTTCTCCAACTTATTAAAATTACATCTCTCCCGTTGCACCGACCTTCTTTAAAGGTTCCCGCGGCAGGTTGAACCCGCATCACGTATCTTCCCTCTTCCTTCCACCCCTGTTCCCTTTCTCTTTCTATCGGACGGGAAGAGCGGGAACGCTTAAAACGCGCGAATCACGCGAGCGCCTCACGATTTGCGAAACATCACGTGAAAATCACCGATCCGATCTCCGTGCGCGCGGTGCACCGTGGGGGTAACAATTAAATCGACAGGATATACTTTATTGGCTATTCCGTTATTACAGGCTGTAGTTGGCGGGGAAATAGTCATTATGGATCGATGAACTCCATTGTAACAACGCACCTTCGAATTGCATCGGAAACGCTTCTGTATTGCGTCCACCGTATAACCTATCATCGTCTGTTTAGGGTAAATCAGTGGATCGGAAGTTACGTTTCTATGTTTCTCGCCTGTCAGTATAACACTGTGCAAGAGATACAGCAAGATCCTAAAATCATTCGAGTACAAGTAGCGTAAAATGGTCGTTTAAATTTCAATAAATTAACTATTCATACGTTAATTGTACGCGGTCAGGATTAAGGAGTACGGCGATGGAGAAGATTTTGTTAGCTAGATGTTGAGTAAATAATCGAAGATGATAATTTTATAAATGTTTCGTATTTATGATGATGGAAAAGATTTAATTTGAGTTACGTTACGTTTGAATAAGATAGACTTTTCCAAGAGTGGAGGATTTGTAGAGATAGTGGACGTAATAGTAGTATGATTTAATACTTGATGTGTCTTTTTTTCTTTGACATATAGGTCACTGTGGGGAGTAATATTGATCTAGATATAACTATCTTTTCTGAGAAGTACGTATATGCTTATGGGAACTATGTTTGGTTAATCAATAGAGCCATTCTTTTGAGAAATTGAATCTAGAAGAATTCGACGATACTTTGCCTTGTTTCAATAGTACATCATTTTAAAGAAACGCCTGCGATTATAGTATATAATTGCACATAGGTATATGCAAAATTGCATTTTCAAATAATTAAATCAAAAATATAGGAATGTATCAATGGGAAGAATATTTGTTAAAGATCTTTCCTTTTTAATCAAATTCGTCCAACAACCCCATTCTCGTCAAACATAAAATGAACGGTGCCTTTCTCAAAGAAACAAGAAGAAAATTGCTGTCGTTCTAAAGTTCTTCTCCATTGCTAAACTACCGTTCGTGTTTCTAGTTACACTCCAATTATTCGATTGTAAGAAGCAAGCAATCCCTCCATCCAAGGGCTAGATATAGTTTCTCGAGTAGTTCTCTTCAATACCGTTATATCGATGAACTCTTTTTGAATAAAGTTCACATTTATAAAGCAAACACAATAAAATACGACAGGACAATTGTAATCGATAAATAACATTTTATTAGGATATTATAAGAAGCTAAGATATCGAGTTCTAATTGTGAATATCAAGCGCTCGTCGTTCGAGGAGATTACCAATATTTTCTTCCTTAACAATATTAATTACGAAGTTTCGATACCGTTTATGACATTAAGATCTCTTGATAAAGTTGTATCGTTAAAATCTTACTGTTCCTAGGGAAAATATATAGTTAATATATATAGTTAAATATATTTAGTTAAAACCGGAATATATATAGTTAAAACTTCCAGAGGAGCATCTCGCAGACAAATTATTGATTGTTAGTGTCGATTGACTGTAATCGATATTTGGTGCGCGAAGTTGTATGTTTCGCGAATCTGCGTTGATGCAGGGATTCTGTTGCAAATCATAAACTAAAGAGCCACTGGTCAAGGTGAAAGAGGTTCAATAAATCCAGTGTTAGTGTAATTTGACACTTTATGTGCACCAGGTGTATGCAAACAGAGTTTGATGTTCTGAACACCACGGTTGTAAGATTTTATTGAGACCCCAGTATTGTATCCGCACGGTGTGACCCTCTGTTGATAATTGCCCTCTCCACCAGCCGTTTAGTCTCATCTGTCTATCGTGCCTTACCGGCCAGGGGGTTTCCCTAACATCTGAGATATCAGATTTGCAGCTCGGAGAGGACAGATAATTCGGAATATCCAAAAAAAGGGCAAGGTACTGGCCGAGCCCCAAATCACTTACATAGAATTACTTACATAGAATTACTTACATAGAACAATCACTTACATAGAATTTTTTTTTCTTTTCTTTTCTTTTCTTTTTTATTTTCTTGTTGAAATTATAATTAATTCTCACGTCGAGAATTTTCAGTTACTTTACTTAGTATTATGCAGTGTTAGCTGATTATTAATAATAAGTTAAGACTTATTATAGATAAATATAATTTACTCACATAGAATAAATTCATTTAATTAATTATGAGATTAATTCACTTACATAATTATGACATACAAGTAAATTTTATAACCACAAATTTTTAAATGTTATACTTTGAATCTGTTCTTACATTTAATTTTAATTTTAATTTAAAAAAAAACCTTACAGCCAGTACCTCTAAAATATTCAATAAAAATTCTGATGAAACATTAATTGAAACATCTAAACGCAACAGAGAATGGATATAATTATACAATTTTCCAATATTTCAACATTCATTCATGTACATCGATTTTTATTATCACATTTGTTTCATATCTGAAGAATATGTATTTGTTGGCATCAAAATATTCTCTGTTTCAATCCTTGGTCATTTTAGATCGAGACTTCAAAATCTTCTTGATTAAAATTCTTAAATTTTTTTAAATGAGAATCATTAATTAGAGGACAAAAAGTTGTTTCAATTATTTGAACATTCTGATATTCATACAATAACATATTTCATTTTAAATTAAAACGAGAATAAATACTATTGTGTATAAATTTAATAGAACGACACACGTGATTTGTAGTCAACACTGTGACAGTTTGTGCAATTACCTTTTAATCGAGTGGAAACGAGAGCATTTTCAAATTTCTATTAACCAACGGTATTATCAATCAATTTTAACAATGATTGAAGGTTGCAAAATTAAATATAAAATGATTTATTAATAGCATACGTAGTGTTAAATTTGCAAACAAGCAGCGTATCTTTTAAGAATAATAAAGACACCAGAAAATAAAGATAATATTCTAATTACATTGCAAATTAATGAATAATTTAAGAAATGTATTTTTGTTATATTAATGTATCACAGATTCTAGGTAAAGTATTAATTTAATTTACTTATTACTTAGGAGATTGTATTTGAAATATAATTACAATTTGTAAGGTGTAATCAGCACACCTTTAAGCTAGTAGATATTTGGTAGCAGTTCTCAAGTCTTTGTGCAATATAGCACAATTGAGTTTAACCGAGTTTAATCCCTTTGACCAGCCAGCTTCCAATTTCATTTATGGCATAATCTCCTGACAATTTCATGCCCTTCAGAAGAAACACAATGTCCTATTATCGTTTTGTGATCGTTGAATATGATCACTCTAGCGTTTTAATCTCCTTTCTATGTATGATGCGGGTATACCGTTTTCTGTTGTTTTTAGATTCAAGTGACGCAAACTTGTGAAATGATATTTTAAGTTTAAACTGATCAATTAATTTAATTAATTGATTTATTGTAGCAACAATGGTAAATTGTTTAAATAGAGAAAGAAATTTACAACGAAAAATGTATGAATGTAATATTTGAAATCTAAAATGATAAATTATTGTGCGAAAATAATAAAACTCGCAATGTCAGCACATGGTCTCATTAGAACGTGTTTAACGAGCGTAGCGTAGGCGTGAAAATGAAAACGTTGAGGCTCTCGTGGTGTAAAAAGGCTAAATTCCTCATTGTTACGCCGGGCGACTCTCTGCCTGGCCCAGGTCACACACCGCGGGCCAGACGGACACCAGATGTCCGCTCTTCCGTACGGCGTACCCTCAATAGCCTTAAGCATCCGTCATAAACCCGAGTCACTTGCCTGCTAAGGTCCTTCGAACAAACATCTGTTTCCGAGGAATTTCTCGAGACTATTGTCTACCACGGCTTAACTAAGGAAAGTTGGTTTTTCGCACGTACGCTGCAACTGTCCTCCCACTAACCACTTTCTCTCGAGGGCGGTTGAGACCCTTCGTTTAACCAATTAGAAACGAAGCCTATTCCCTCACTCTCCTAAATAACATCGGCACCAACAAATCCGATGGTCCCGTGCGCTAGACACACCCATCCTTAGCTTTCCTCCGACACATCATCGTCTCCCAAGACGGTACTGATTTCACATCCTTCGAACGGTCAACATCCTTCGAGCGGGTATACACCCCGCAGATCAGTCACTCACTCATCTCGTACATACGCACCAGTGTAACTATCCTCGTTATAAGTTGTGGAATAAACGGTGAAATATAACTTACTACTGTGTCATATTCATTCAACCACCTCTGTTATCTTAATCGAAACAGAGGAACGACTACTTCGCGGCGTCGATTCACCGAATCGTAGCGAGAATTTACGCCTCTCGCTGACGCGTTTTCCTCGCGACCGCGTCTCTCCGCGAACGGTCGTAACACTCATAAAAATACAAGAAATGAGAGAGAACGTTCGCCCTTGAACACATAAAACAAAAAAAAAAAAAAATAGAAAAGGAAAAAACCACAAATTTTAGTGAAGCTATTTTACTGAAACTTATTATATCATTTTAACAGCTATATATAAAACGTTGAGTTATTTCCTTTCGCGCAGAGCAATTTTACTTCAAATTTCTAGCTTCAGAATGATAATTACGTATTTGTAATTATCAACAAGCTTTAAAAATATGGAATATTCAGCCAGATGAAATATAGGTAAAGTATTTAGAAGAAAAAAGATTGAAATGTTTTATGTAAAACG
The DNA here is from genome assembly GCF_011952205.1 of Bombus bifarius. NCBI lineage: Eukaryota > Metazoa > Arthropoda > Insecta > Hymenoptera > Apidae > Bombus > Bombus bifarius. The sequence goes on along the minus strand of NW_022884916.1, from coordinate 43,850 downwards.
ATTAAATTAAGTGGTTGAGTTTGAAAATTTGACTCGGTTTAATAATTCAATGGAAAAAATATTCGCCCTATGAAAAAAAATTCATGTTCCTGTCGATATATCGGCGAGGTGCTCCTCTACTTTCGACTGCTCTGCAATTCAAATGCAATACTCGAATATACATGGCGAAAGAAATGGAAATTGAGTAATTTAAGGGAACCAATTACTCTCGCGTCGACGTAACTTCAAAATATTTCACGTGTCGGTGTTTGCGAAATGAAGTTCGTCGTTATCCGATTAACACGCTTGCAGATGCGTTCTTTTTGTTGCAAAGTAAATGGACAAATTGTGAACAAATAATGTTTACAATTACATCAAAATTAATGTCCTAAACTTTACCAAGAATTATTAAAAATCCCTGCGTATTGCTTACGAAATGTTGATATTGAGTAGTACCATACATAACCTCAACATTATGATACTTACAAACATCGCTAAACAAGTAGTGCGAACGATGTCGAGTAAGTATTCACTATGTAAAAAGTATTTATAGATAAAAAGTATGGGAAATATATAACCGAATGTATTTAACTTTTCCAACATTTTAGCATTTCGTTTGGCGTTGGTACAACTTGAAGTAAATGAAGTAAAACGCAAAAATGTAGAGCGGGCAGTTTCCTACATTTCTAGCGCAAAAGAGCACAATGCTGATATTATAGCTCTTCCTGAATGCTTTAATTCACCATATGGAATACGTAATAATTTGTTTTTTTTTCAATAATTTACTATGTGTGTAACAACTATATAGAAAAAGTAAGAGTAGACAAATTACCTTACCGTTTATACTTCCATAAAGATTGTGAATTGAGTCGAGAATATAGGATTTCCCCATTTTCATGATTGTCGTGATTTTTGTATAAATATATTTTTTAAGATACTAATAATTAGGTACATATAAATTAGTATTATCAATTATTTTGCATTTATAATTCCGCCTCTAGTATAAGTGTTAATTGAAAACTAACTTTATGTTTCAAAAAGTACTAGCAAAGTCGTTGAGTAACAAGCCACTGATGCTAACACAAATAGCATTGTCGTAATTAAATATTTCTAAATATTCATTTTTCATTTTGAACCTGTAGAAACAGTTTATTATATATACTATTAGCTAAGTAATTGCATATTTAATTAAGTCGAAATATAAAACTTAGTTATTTTCATAATTTAAAAAATAAAAAACTGACAAAAATTTCAATTTAATTTATGGTTGGAACAAAAGACAGTTATTTTTCATTAATTGAAATATTGCAATGCAGAGTACTTTCCAAAATACGCCGAGAGTATTCCTGATGGTGAAACGAGCGTTGCTTCATCGAACGCAGCTAAAGAAAACAACATCTATGTAGTTGGTGGTACGATGCCTGAAATAGAGGGCGATAAATTGTACAATACCTGTACTATTTGGGGTCCCGATGGAACTTTGATAGCAAAACACCGAAAGGTAAGTAATATATTCCTTTATGGCTTTGAATTTGAAAATATTGGGGTGAAGAAAGTGACTCTATCTAGGAATAATTTAGGAATATACATATGTACATACGTATACTATAACCAATTCTATAATTTACGATTTATAAAATACGTTATGATACGGGAAACGCCCATTTTTGTTGTAATGTGTAATATAAATTTTTCACATATTTAAAATATTATTATATTTATTTTTTCTCCTTTTTAAACATCATTAAATGATAAGATTTTTTAATAAAAGAAAGTGATAAAAACGCTGTCAGTTATTAAATAAAAAATAATTAAAGTTTAGGAGTTGGTAACTTTGATATTAAATTACAAAAGTTGCAGCAATAGAATTAGCGACTACATTTTTATGTTATTAGGTACATCTATTCGACATCGACATTCCTAATAAGATTACTTTTCGAGAGAGTGATTCACTCAGTCCTGGTAACTCCCTAACGACGTTCGATGTGAAGGGCTGCAAAATAGGTATTGGCATTTGCTATGATATTAGATTCGAGGAAATGGCACGCATTTATCGGAACAAAGGTACAGTAACTTAATCGATCAATACTTAACTAGCAAAAAATTAAATATCTTTCTTAAATATATTCTATATAAAATTAATATAATCTGTAACTCTGTATAAAAAGAAGCTTAATTTAAAAAACCAGTATATTTGCTGAAAATGAAACAAATAAAAGAATTAAAAGCACAATAAGAGGACTGTCCTCGCATATTCAGAAATGATGGAATGTGAACCGTGCAACTACGAAGTTAATTGGTATTCGGTGGCTTCATATTTCCTGCTTCTATATGACCTGCTTCAATATGACCACTGGACCACTGCATTGGTCATTACTTCAGCGTTTCAGAGCGAATGATAATCAATTATACGTTGCCTGCATATCACCGGCTCGTGTTCCTTAAGCAAGTTACGTCGCATGGGGACATACACAGTTGACCAATCCCTGGGGAAAGATTCTTTACGATTTGGAAACTCAAGAGAATATGGCAGTCACCGATATCAAAAAAAAAAAAATTTCAACAAATAAATAAAAAAAAAATCACCGATATCGGTAATTTACAGCTTAAAATTAAAAGCGAGAGATCCATGATGTAATTAATTTTTAGTCTCGTTAATTTATCGATTTAGCCATCTTCCTCTGTATTTGTTGAATTTATTAGTAAGCATTACTTATTACTTCGTATGGTTCTTTTTTCTATCAGATCTAAAAGTTGTTGAGGAAGTAAGGGCTCAGATACCTACATTTTCTCAGAGACGTACAGATTTGTACGACACTGTCTGTAAGAAGGAGTAACTCTACACTAAAACAGAAAATGTTTTTTTATAATATTCCTACTACAATATCCCTTTTTTGTGAATTATTACTAATTTCTTATCATTTGTACTAAATGAATGACTCAATTAAGAAAACCAAAACGTTATAAATAATAATCTGTATATCTTGTGTATCAACATGTAATTGGATATTATAATAATATAGGAATGCTATAATAATATAGGATAATAATATAGGAGAATAATAATATAGAAAAAAATACATGCTTTTAAACACCTTTAATATCGATCACATAAATTGTTATAATTCACAATGATTACGCATACATAAAAGACCCCTTGATAGTAAAATTTACGATCAAAAGGCAATTACGTATCGTTTAACAACATTTAATTTATAACACCTTTTAAACATTTAGACAGATTAACACATAACACTTCTTATATATAAACATCAATTCGAAGTTATCAGCTTGGAGAAATTGGTCGATTAATACCTGTAGATTGTCTGTCTCGTTGAAAGACTTAAAGAGAGCAAAAACATGATAATGCCGCTAATATAATATTCCTTCTTTCTTGTATCTGTCTGCCTCTCAGGTCGTTTTACTAATTACAATAAGTAATTTCGACTTCTTTGCGCTCTCTTTTAACGCATTCGAGACCGAAAGAAATTCATATCAGTCAGTAGGCAAGGGTATAATATACATATTTTATATATAACTTATGTAGTAATGTATATATCATGTTAATTTCATATTTTTTTCAATATAGAATTATTATATATATATAACTGTACATAATACATTATAGAATAACATAGTATATAATTTTATATTTTAAAAATATGAGGCATACTATTTAAGATTGTCATCGATTTTTAATCAAAGTATGAAAAGGATACCCTGGAGAGAGTAAAACACAGAATCATTCCAACTAAACATTCAGATCGTACCGACACCTAGGTATCGTGTTACAATTAAATCTCGGTCTCGAATGGATTAAAATGAAATACATACTTGCAGCTTCAACATCTTCAATATCGAGGAGATTCAAACTTTACAAATAAAAGCGGCCTGTTCCCCTTTCCACGACAGACTCTCATACCATATCCGCTCTTATCCAGGCTTTTACTTGAAACCAGCAATGCGTTCATTTACAATTTAAATTTACCCGGACCATCCACTGAATCGTCAGCCCTTTATAAATATATAATGAACCCAGAACATGTGCCTGTGCCCCTGGTATCGATGTTCGGCTTGTGATGTTCGTATCGGAACCTTCGCACAATTTCAATTTGTCACGCGTGAACATCGATTCTTCCAAGGGTCACAGTTTTATGCGGCTAAATCCTTTAGAACGATTAAAATGATACTAATGATATGGTATTTTTTACAAAGATTTAACATATCCATAAAATAGGAAGTTTCGTGCTCTCCTATTTTATATTAATTATAAATTAATAAGTTTTATATGTGTTATTTATAGATCTAATAAATTTTGTATTGGTTTACAGCAGGTGCTCCGGGTATAAACAGACGACAAACGAACAAATAGAAATTCAAACTATTGTCGTTGTTTAACTCGCATGGGACTATAAGCTCGAATTGGACTTAAACGTTACGATCGTCGAGAATAATTACTATATGTACCCTGTACGACGGGCAGAGAATCTTAAGTTATTAACAGCAATTCCTTTGTGCATAATTCAGGTTTATTAACAACCTGTAATGGATAATCATCGATGAACTCTTTTCGAATAAAGTTCACATTTATAAAGCAAACACTATAAAATACGACAGGACAATTGTAATCGATAAATAACATTTTATTAGGATATTATAAGAAGCTAAGATATCGAGGTACATTAAAATTGAGTCCGCTGCAACCCTCATGACATTTAAAATCCTACGCGTATATTGAGTAAAGTTGTTATATTAAATATAATCATATTAAATACAAGCTCGTCCGCTGGATTCCCAAATTATTTGGTTAAATATTTTGAATACGAGAATACCGAGTGTTAACAGTAGTAAATCCTCTATATGGTATGTTTACTTTGCTATCTTGAATAGGTAAATAACATTTCACTTTAACGCATTTAACCAATATTAACATTTAACATTTAACCAATATTATACGCATATGCACATAATGTTACTGTTACATATAATGATATATACGTAGATATACACGTTAATTAAATCCTCTATATGGTATTTTTATATCAGTATCGTAAACATTGTAAACCGGAAATCTTTTATTACACACGTACATATACAGTCAATATTATTGTTACATATAGTGATACATACGTTGATCCACACATTAATTAAATCCTCTATATAGTTTCTCGAGTAGTTCTCTTCAATACCGTTATATCGATGAACTCTTTTTGAATAAAGTTCACATTTATAAAGCAAACACAATAAAATACGACAGGACAATTGTAATCGATAAATGACATTTTATTAGGATATTATAAGAAGCTAAGATATCGAGTTCTAATTGTGAATATCAAGCGCTCGTCGTTCGAGGAGATTACCAATATTTTCTTCCTGCTCCTCTACATGGCGCTACGCAGGACTCGCTTCTGAGCACGTCTTTCTCGTTGGAGGCTTAATCTTTCTTTTCTTTCCCAGTAGAATTTTTAGACAATTCTTTCTCCCTTTTATCATTAAATTACCTGTAATTCTTAGCGATCTTTAATCTTTGTCGCTTCTTCCCTATATATATATTTTTGTTTACTTTTCTCCGTAGCGAATTTTGTCTTTCTGACGCAGGATTAGGTTCCTGGACTTAGGGAGTTGCTACACGCCAGCTCCACCATGGCGACGGCATTCACTAGGCAGCCTAGATAGCCACCTTTCAGCTCACGCTTCGGGACACTTTTTTCGCTGAGATTCTCCGCGATGAGGCATGAAAGCAGAGACCACCGTCTGCGGAGGCATGATTATTATATTGTTCCTTTTAACGAGTAATCGTTTTACTCGAGTCCTCTTACTAAACCGTAAGTACAAAAGACTATTATACTTAGATAGGTACTTGGTCTCGAGAACCAACTTATTTTGGTCTTTCGATTAAGTTCTTAATTAAATGCTCAATTAGATATTCATAAATATATCTTCATAATATTTCCCTCATCTATTTCTTTGACATTCTAGCAACCTCGTTAAGACGTCCGCCACTTCAACTTCTATCTACAAGTGGCAAAAACTGAAGCTGACCTTCTTCATGGAGAAACATGCCGGAAATGGCATCCGCACGTGTGAATAATTATACTCAGTGTCCAGGTAGTTCTTTCGATCATCCGATAGAAGTCGTTTCTGTTTTTCAGAGTTCGTTCACGCCTCCAGAATGTAAAAATATCCAAGGAAGTACCATTAGGAAGCAATGAAATTCAGAGCTTCTGTGGTTATTCCTTTTTCTGATTGTTTCTTTTCTTTGCCCAAAATGGATGATTTCTATATCAAATTGTTTATTCGTATTTTTTTTTTAATATTCCTTGAGATTTTCAATCAACTCGATTTCGAATTTCTTAGCACCCGATCTTCTGGTTGACGTCGTTAAGAAAGAGGAACGAGTGCACAGGAAGCATGGTCGGCGTGAGCATGATTAGATCCGGTCTGCCCGATGACCTTGCCAGTGATAATAGCGGTTCGTTAAGGTGGTTGCAGTCTTGGTTTGCTTCTGTTTCGATTTCCAGCGAACTCGTCAGCCGGCATGGCTTCCGAGATGCTCCCCCTGAAACAAGTCGAAGGGAAATAATTAATGGACTCTCTGTTCGATTGTACGTGGATGACAAGCTGACCGTAAAAAGAAATATACAAATACGATTAGAAAATATAATCCGAACCCCTTTCGGTTTGATCTGAAGGTTTCTTTTTCTAGACGGAACCAAAGATTCTTATCTGTTTTATGGTGAGCTAAGGAACTCCTTGAAAACAGCATTTATAACTTTCGAAAAAGAGACAGGTATTTCTTGCGCGAACAATTGAATAATTAATTCGTTCTCTAAATATCCTTATTTGTTGTTCCTAAAATACATAATGATTGGAAGCTTCTTACGGGAAGCGCAATCAGCCGCTGATATCATTGAAGTCGAAACGCCATTAAAACCATATTACGATTCGCATGCGACATGCTCCATTCATGAAAACACAAAAGCAATAAACAAGTACAAATCAACGAAATAAATCCTCCGAGAACGAGACGTTACAGGAATTATACCATTGCGAGGATACAAAAGACTTGCTCATGAGCTACTTCCTTCAAGTAGTCGAGCGGTGTATTTTCCGGTCGTTAACTTCCATATAATGGGATATTAAAGAGTACGGACACAACGCTGCTATTTTTCAACTGCTCATTATCAAATTACGCAGCGGGAATCGTTGCAACGACAAAACTGTAACGACTCGTACCTGCGTATCTTCCATTTAGCTACGGTAAACGCTGACTTGTCTGCGTTTTTTTTTCACTTCCTCGTTACGGAAACCAGGAAAAGTGACTCACAATACAGTTTCTAACTGTACTTCTCGCGATTCTTTCTTAGAAACAAGCAATTGCTTCTTTTCAATTTCCTAAACCTATAATAAAACAGTCCATTCCTTGAATAGAAATTAACTTTAAAACTTTAGGCGCATACATTGTACGTATCGTATGTATGTATTTTGATTTGAAAAGAAACGCGGCAAACGCCTTTGAAAAGACGTTAGGTTTTCAGCACCTTAACTAACTTAATTCCAGCGAGTCGTAAATCTGCTGCATCTCCAACATCTGAATATCCATCTTTTACAATGACTTGTTCTCCAACTTATTAAAATTACATCTCTCCCGTTGCACCGACCTTCTTTAAAGGTTCCCGCGGCAGGTTGAACCCGCATCACGTATCTTCCCTCTTCCTTCCACCCCTGTTCCCTTTCTCTTTCTATCGGACGGGAAGAGCGGGAACGCTTAAAACGCGCGAATCACGCGAGCGCCTCACGATTTGCGAAACATCACGTGAAAATCACCGATCCGATCTCCGTGCGCGCGGTGCACCGTGGGGGTAACAATTAAATCGACAGGATATACTTTATTGGCTATTCCGTTATTACAGGCTGTAGTTGGCGGGGAAATAGTCATTATGGATCGATGAACTCCATTGTAACAACGCACCTTCGAATTGCATCGGAAACGCTTCTGTATTGCGTCCACCGTATAACCTATCATCGTCTGTTTAGGGTAAATCAGTGGATCGGAAGTTACGTTTCTATGTTTCTCGCCTGTCAGTATAACACTGTGCAAGAGATACAGCAAGATCCTAAAATCATTCGAGTACAAGTAGCGTAAAATGGTCGTTTAAATTTCAATAAATTAACTATTCATACGTTAATTGTACGCGGTCAGGATTAAGGAGTACGGCGATGGAGAAGATTTTGTTAGCTAGATGTTGAGTAAATAATCGAAGATGATAATTTTATAAATGTTTCGTATTTATGATGATGGAAAAGATTTAATTTGAGTTACGTTACGTTTGAATAAGATAGACTTTTCCAAGAGTGGAGGATTTGTAGAGATAGTGGACGTAATAGTAGTATGATTTAATACTTGATGTGTCTTTTTTTTCTTTGACATATAGGTCACTGTGGGGAGTAATATTGATCTAGATATAACTATCTTTTCTGAGAAGTACGTATATGCTTATGGGAACTATGTTTGGTTAATCAATAGAGCCATTCTTTTGAGAAATTGAATCTAGAAGAATTCGACGATACTTTGCCTTGTTTCAATAGTACATCATTTTAAAGAAACGCCTGCGATTATAGTATATAATTGCACATAGGTATATGCAAAATTGCATTTTCAAATAATTAAATCAAAAATATAGGAATGTATCAATGGGAAGAATATTTGTTAAAGATCTTTCCTTTTTAATCAAATTCGTCCAACAACCCCATTCTCGTCAAACATAAAATGAACGGTGCCTTTCTCAAAGAAACAAGAAGAAAATTGCTGTCGTTCTAAAGTTCTTCTCCATTGCTAAACTACCGTTCGTGTTTCTAGTTACACTCCAATTATTCGATTGTAAGAAGCAAGCAATCCCTCCATCCAAGGGCTAGATATAGTTTCTCGAGTAGTTCTCTTCAATACCGTTATATCGATGAACTCTTTTTGAATAAAGTTCACATTTATAAAGCAAACACAATAAAATACGACAGGACAATTGTAATCGATAAATAACATTTTATTAGGATATTATAAGAAGCTAAGATATCGAGTTCTAATTGTGAATATCAAGCGCTCGTCGTTCGAGGAGATTACCAATATTTTCTTCCTTAACAATATTAATTACGAAGTTTCGATACCGTTTATGACATTAAGATCTCTTGATAAAGTTGTATCGTTAAAATCTTACTGTTCCTAGGGAAAATATATAGTTAATATATATAGTTAAATATATTTAGTTAAAACCGGAATATATATAGTTAAAACTTCCAGAGGAGCATCTCGCAGACAAATTATTGATTGTTAGTGTCGATTGACTGTAATCGATATTTGGTGCGCGAAGTTGTATGTTTCGCGAATCTGCGTTGATGCAGGGATTCTGTTGCAAATCATAAACTAAAGAGCCACTGGTCAAGGTGAAAGAGGTTCAATAAATCCAGTGTTAGTGTAATTTGACACTTTATGTGCACCAGGTGTATGCAAACAGAGTTTGATGTTCTGAACACCACGGTTGTAAGATTTTATTGAGACCCCAGTATTGTATCCGCACGGTGTGACCCTCTGTTGATAATTGCCCTCTCCACCAGCCGTTTAGTCTCATCTGTCTATCGTGCCTTACCGGCCAGGGGGTTTCCCTAACATCTGAGATATCAGATTTGCAGCTCGGAGAGGACAGATAATTCGGAATATCCAAAAAAAGGGCAAGGTACTGGCCGAGCCCCAAATCACTTACATAGAATTACTTACATAGAATTACTTACATAGAACAATCACTTACATAGAATTTTTTTTTCTTTTCTTTTCTTTTCTTTTTTATTTTCTTGTTGAAATTATAATTAATTCTCACGTCGAGAATTTTCAGTTACTTTACTTAGTATTATGCAGTGTTAGCTGATTATTAATAATAAGTTAAGACTTATTATAGATAAATATAATTTACTCACATAGAATAAATTCATTTAATTAATTATGAGATTAATTCACTTACATAATTATGACATACAAGTAAATTTTATAACCACAAATTTTTAAATGTTATACTTTGAATCTGTTCTTACATTTAATTTTAATTTTAATTTAAAAAAAAACCTTACAGCCAGTACCTCTAAAATATTCAATAAAAATTCTGATGAAACATTAATTGAAACATCTAAACGCAACAGAGAATGGATATAATTATACAATTTTCCAATATTTCAACATTCATTCATGTACATCGATTTTTATTATCACATTTGTTTCATATCTGAAGAATATGTATTTGTTGGCATCAAAATATTCTCTGTTTCAATCCTTGGTCATTTTAGATCGAGACTTCAAAATCTTCTTGATTAAAATTCTTAAATTTTTTTAAATGAGAATCATTAATTAGAGGACAAAAAGTTGTTTCAATTATTTGAACATTCTGATATTCATACAATAACATATTTCATTTTAAATTAAAACGAGAATAAATACTATTGTGTATAAATTTAATAGAACGACACACGTGATTTGTAGTCAACACTGTGACAGTTTGTGCAATTACCTTTTAATCGAGTGGAAACGAGAGCATTTTCAAATTTCTATTAACCAACGGTATTATCAATCAATTTTAACAATGATTGAAGGTTGCAAAATTAAATATAAAATGATTTATTAATAGCATACGTAGTGTTAAATTTGCAAACAAGCAGCGTATCTTTTAAGAATAATAAAGACACCAGAAAATAAAGATAATATTCTAATTACATTGCAAATTAATGAATAATTTAAGAAATGTATTTTTGTTATATTAATGTATCACAGATTCTAGGTAAAGTATTAATTTAATTTACTTATTACTTAGGAGATTGTATTTGAAATATAATTACAATTTGTAAGGTGTAATCAGCACACCTTTAAGCTAGTAGATATTTGGTAGCAGTTCTCAAGTCTTTGTGCAATATAGCACAATTGAGTTTAACCGAGTTTAATCCCTTTGACCAGCCAGCTTCCAATTTCATTTATGGCATAATCTCCTGACAATTTCATGCCCTTCAGAAGAAACACAATGTCCTATTATCGTTTTGTGATCGTTGAATATGATCACTCTAGCGTTTTAATCTCCTTTCTATGTATGATGCGGGTATACCGTTTTCTGTTGTTTTTAGATTCAAGTGACGCAAACTTGTGAAATGATATTTTAAGTTTAAACTGATCAATTAATTTAATTAATTGATTTATTGTAGCAACAATGGTAAATTGTTTAAATAGAGAAAGAAATTTACAACGAAAAATGTATGAATGTAATATTTGAAATCTAAAATGATAAATTATTGTGCGAAAATAATAAAACTCGCAATGTCAGCACATGGTCTCATTAGAACGTGTTTAACGAGCGTAGCGTAGGCGTGAAAATGAAAACGTTGAGGCTCTCGTGGTGTAAAAAGGCTAAATTCCTCATTGTTACGCCGGGCGACTCTCTGCCTGGCCCAGGTCACACACCGCGGGCCAGACGGACACCAGATGTCCGCTCTTCCGTACGGCGTACCCTCAATAGCCTTAAGCATCCGTCATAAACCCGAGTCACTTGCCTGCTAAGGTCCTTCGAACAAACATCTGTTTCCGAGGAATTTCTCGAGACTATTGTCTACCACGGCTTAACTAAGGAAAGTTGGTTTTTCGCACGTACGCTGCAACTGTCCTCCCACTAACCACTTTCTCTCGAGGGCGGTTGAGACCCTTCGTTTAACCAATTAGAAACGAAGCCTATTCCCTCACTCTCCTAAATAACATCGGCACCAACAAATCCGATGGTCCCGTGCGCTAGACACACCCATCCTTAGCTTTCCTCCGACACATCATCGTCTCCCAAGACGGTACTGATTTCACATCCTTCGAACGGTCAACATCCTTCGAGCGGGTATACACCCCGCAGATCAGTCACTCACTCATCTCGTACATACGCACCAGTGTAACTATCCTCGTTATAAGTTGTGGAATAAACGGTGAAATATAACTTACTACTGTGTCATATTCATTCAACCACCTCTGTTATCTTAATCGAAACAGAGGAACGACTACTTCGCGGCGTCGATTCACCGAATCGTAGCGAGAATTTACGCCTCTCGCTGACGCGTTTTCCTCGCGACCGCGTCTCTCCGCGAACGGTCGTAACACTCATAAAAATACAAGAAATGAGAGAGAACGTTCGCCCTTGAACACATAAAACAAAAAAAAAAAAAATAGAAAAGGAAAAAAACCACAAATTTTAGTGAAGCTATTTTACTGAAACTTATTATATCATTTTAACAGCTATATATAAAACGTTGAGTTATTTCCTTTCGCGCAGAGCAATTTTACTTCAAATTTCTAGCTTCAGAATGATAATTACGTATTTGTAATTATCAACAAGCTTTAAAAATATGGAATATTCAGCCAGATGAAATATAGGTAAAGTATTTAGAAGAAAAAAGATTGAAATGTTTTATGTAAAACGATTAAATTAAGTGGTTGAGTTTGAAAATTTGACTCGGTTTAATAATTCAATGGAAAAAATATTCGCCCTATGAAAAAAAATTCATGTTCCTGTCGATATATCGGCGAGGTGCTCCTCTACTTTCGACTGCTCTGCAATTCAAATGCAATACTCGAATAGACATGGCGAAAGAAATGGAAATTGAGTAATTTAAGGGAACCAATTACTCTCGCGTCGACGTAACTTCAAAATATTTCACGTGTCGGTGTTTGCGAAATGAAGTTCGTCGTTATCCGATTAACACGCTTGCAGATGCGTTCTTTTTGTTGCAAAGTAAATGGACAAATTGTGAACAAATAATGTTTACAATTACATCAAAATTAATGTCCTAAACTTTACCAAGAATTATTAAAAATCCCTGCGTATTGCTTACGAAATGTTGATATTGAGTAGTACCATACATAACCTCAACATTATGATACTTACAAACATCGCTAAACAAGTAGTGCGAACGATGTCGAGTAAGTATTCACTATGTAAAAAGTATTTATAGATAAAAAGTATGGGAAATATATAACCGAATGTATTTAACTTTTCCAACATTTTAGCATTTCGTTTGGCGTTGGTACAACTTGAAGTAAATGAAGTAAAACGCAAAAATGTAGAGCGGGCAGTTTCCTACATTTCTAGCGCAAAAGAGCACAATGCTGATATTATAGCTCTTCCTGAATGCTTTAATTCACCATATGGAATACGTAATAATTTGTTTTTTTTTCAATAATTTACTATGTGTGTAACAACTATATAGAAAAAGTAAGAGTAGACAAATTACCTTACCGTTTATACTTCCATAAAGATTGTGAATTGAGTCGAGAATATAGGATTTCCCCATTTTCATGATTGTCGTGATTTTTGTATAAATATATTTTTTAAGATACTAATAATTAGGTACATATAAATTAGTATTATCAATTATTTTGCATTTATAATTCCGCCTCTAGTATAAGTGTTAATTGAAAACTAACTTTATGTTTCAAAAAGTACTAGCAAAGTCGTTGAGTAACAAGCCACTGATGCTAACACAAATAGCATTGTCGTAATTAAATATTTCTAAATATTCATTTTTCATTTTGAACCTGTAGAAACAGTTTATTATATATACTATTAGCTAAGTAATTGCATATTTAATTAAGTCGAAATATAAAACTTAGTTATTTTCATAATTTAAAAAATAAAAAACTGACAAAAATTTCAATTTAATTTATGGTTGGAACAAAAGACAGTTATTTTTCATTAATTGAAATATTGCAATGCAGAGTACTTTCCAAAATACGCCGAGAGTATTCCTGATGGTGAAACGAGCGTTGCTTCATCGAACGCAGCTAAAGAAAACAACATCTATGTAGTTGGTGGTACGATGCCTGAAATAGAGGGCGATAAATTGTACAATACCTGTACTATTTGGGGTCCCGATGGAACTTTGATAGCAAAACACCGAAAGGTAAGTAATATATTCCTTTATGGCTTTGAATTTGAAAATATTGGGGTGAAGAAAGTGACTCTATCTAGGAATAATTTAGGAATATACATATGTACATACGTATACTATAACCAATTCTATAATTTACGATTTATAAAATACGTTATGATACGGGAAACGCCCATTTTTGTTGTAATGTGTAATATAAATTTTTCACATATTTAAAATATTATTATATTTATTTTTTCTCCTTTTTAAACATCATTAAATGATAAGATTTTTTAATAAAAGAAAGTGATAAAAACGCTGTCAGTTATTAAATAAAAAATAATTAAAGTTTAGGAGTTGGTAACTTTGATATTAAATTACAAAAGTTGCAGCAATAGAATTAGCGACTACATTTTTATGTTATTAGGTACATCTATTCGACATCGACATTCCTAATAAGATTACTTTTCGAGAGAGTGATTCACTCAGTCCTGGTAACTCCCTAACGACGTTCGATGTGAAGGGCTGCAAAATAGGTATTGGCATTTGCTATGATATTAGATTCGAGGAAATGGCACGCATTTATCGGAACAAAGGTACAGTAACTTAATCGATCAATACTTAACTAGCAAAAAATTAAATATCTTTCTTAAATATATTCTATATAAAATTAATATAATCTGTAACTCTGTATAAAAAGAAGCTTAATTTAAAAAACCAGTATATTTGCTGAAAATGAAACAAATAAAAGAATTAAAAGCACAATAAGAGGACTGTCCTCGCATATTCAGAAATGATGGAATGTGAACCGTGCAACTACGAAGTTAATTGGTATTCGGTGGCTTCATATTTCCTGCTTCTATATGACCTGCTTCAATATGACCACTGGACCACTGCATTGGTCATTACTTCAGCGTTTCAGAGCGAATGATAATCAATTATACGTTGCCTGCATATCACCGGCTCGTGTTCCTTAAGCAAGTTACGTCGCATGGGGACATACACAGTTGACCAATCCCTGGGGAAAGATTCTTTACGATTTGGAAACTCAAGAGAATATGGCAGTCACCGATATCAAAAAAAAAAAAATTTCAACAAATAAAAAAAAAAAAATCACCGATATCGGTAATTTACAGCTTAAAATTAAAAGCGAGAGATCCATGATGTAATTAATTTTTAGTCTCGTTAATTTATCGATTTAGCCATCTTCCTCTGTATTTGTTGAATTTATTAGTAAGCATTACTTATTACTTCGTATGGTTCTTTTTTCTATCAGATCTAAAAGTTGTTGAGGAAGTAAGGGCTCAGATACCTACATTTTCTCAGAGACGTACAGATTTGTACGACACTGTCTGTAAGAAGGAGTAACTCTACACTAAAACAGAAAATGTTTTTTTATAATATTCCTACTACAATATCCCTTTTTTGTGAATTATTACTAATTTCTTATCATTTGTACTAAATGAATGACTCAATTAAGAAAACCAAAACGTTATAAATAATAATCTGTATATCTTGTGTATCAACATGTAATTGGATATTATAATAATATAGGAATGCTATAATAATATAGGATAATAATATAGGAGAATAATAATATAGAAAAAAATACATGCTTTTAAACACCTTTAATATCGATCACATAAATTGTTATAATTCACAATGATTACGCATACATAAAAGACCCCTTGATAGTAAAATTTACGATCAAAAGGCAATTACGTATCGTTTAACAACATTTAATTTATAACACCTTTTAAACATTTAGACAGATTAACACATAACACTTCTTATATATAAACATCAATTCGAAGTTATCAGCTTGGAGAAATTGGTCGATTAATACCTGTAGATTGTCTGTCTCGTTGAAAGACTTAAAGAGAGCAAAAACATGATAATGCCGCTAATATAATATTCCTTCTTTCTTGTATCTGTCTGCCTCTCAGGTCGTTTTACTAATTACAATAAGTAATTTCGACTTCTTTGCGCTCTCTTTTAACGCATTCGAGACCGAAAGAAATTCATATCAGTCAGTAGGCAAGGGTATAATATACATATTTTATATATAACTTATGTAGTAATGTATATATCATGTTAATTTCATATTTTTTTCAATATAGAATTATTATATATATATAACTGTACATAATACATTATAGAATAACATAGTATATAATTTTATATTTTAAAAATATGAGGCATACTATTTAAGATTGTCATCGATTTTTAATCAAAGTATGAAAAGGATACCCTGGAGAGAGTAAAACACAGAATCATTCCAACTAAACATTCAGATCGTACCGACACCTAGGTATCGTGTTACAATTAAATCTCGGTCTCGAATGGATTAAAATGAAATACATACTTGCAGCTTCAACATCTTCAATATCGAGGAGATTCAAACTTTACAAATAAAAGCGGCCTGTTCCCCTTTCCACGACAGACTCTCATACCATATCCGCTCTTATCCAGGCTTTTACTTGAAACCAGCAATGCGTTCATTTACAATTTAAATTTACCCGGACCATCCACTGAATCGTCAGCCCTTTATAAATATATAATGAACCCAGAACATGTGCCTGTGCCCCTGGTATCGATGTTCGGCTTGTGATGTTCGTATCGGAACCTTCGCACAATTTCAATTTGTCACGCGTGAACATCGATTCTTCCAAGGGTCACAGTTTTATGCGGCTAAATCCTTTAGAACGATTAAAATGATACTAATGATATGGTATTTTTTACAAAGATTTAACATATCCATAAAATAGGAAGTTTCGTGCTCTCCTATTTTATATTAATTATAAATTAATAAGTTTTATATGTGTTATTTATAGATCTAATAAATTTTGTATTGGTTTACAGCAGGTGCTCCGGGTATAAACAGACGACAAACGAACAAATAGAAATTCAAACTATTGTCGTTGTTTAACTCGCATGGGACTATAAGCTCGAATTGGACTTAAACGTTACGATCGTCGAGAATAATTACTATATGTACCCTGTACGACGGGCAGAGAATCTTAAGTTATTAACAGCAATTCCTTTGTGCATAATTCAGGTTTATTAACAACCTGTAATGGATAATCATCGATGAACTCTTTTCGAATAAAGTTCACATTTATAAAGCAAACACTATAAAATACGACAGGACAATTGTAATCGATAAATAACATTTTATTAGGATATTATAAGAAGCTAAGATATCGAGGTACATTAAAATTGAGTCCGCTGCAACCCTCATGACATTTAAAATCCTACGCGTATATTGAGTAAAGTTGTTATATTAAATATAATCATATTAAATACAAGCTCGTCCGCTGGATTCCCAAATTATTTGGTTAAATATTTTGAATACGAGAATACCGAGTGTTAACAGTAGTAAATCCTCTATATGGTATGTTTACTTTGCTATCTTGAATAGGTAAATAACATTTCACTTTAACGCATTTAACCAATATTAACATTTAACATTTAACCAATATTATACGCATATGCACATAATGTTACTGTTACATATAATGATATATACGTAGATATACACGTTAATTAAATCCTCTATATGGTATTTTTATATCAGTATCGTAAACATTGTAAACCGGAAATCTTTTATTACACACGTACATATACAGTCAATATTATTGTTACATATAGTGATACATACGTTGATCCACACATTAATTAAATCCTCTATATAGTTTCTCGAGTAGTTCTCTTCAATACCGTTATATCGATGAACTCTTTTTGAATAAAGTTCACATTTATAAAGCAAACACAATAAAATACGACAGGACAATTGTAATCGATAAATGACATTTTATTAGGATATTATAAGAAGCTAAGATATCGAGTTCTAATTGTGAATATCAAGCGCTCGTCGTTCGAGGAGATTACCAATATTTTCTTCCTGCTCCTCTACATGGCGCTACGCAGGACTCGCTTCTGAGCACGTCTTTCTCGTTGGAGGCTTAATCTTTCTTTTCTTTCCCAGTAGAATTTTTAGACAATTCTTTCTCCCTTTTATCATTAAATTACCTGTAATTCTTAGCGATCTTTAATCTTTGTCGCTTCTTCCCTATATATATATTTTTGTTTACTTTTCTCCGTAGCGAATTTTGTCTTTCTGACGCAGGATTAGGTTCCTGGACTTAGGGAGTTGCTACACGCCAGCTCCACCATGGCGACGGCATTCACTAGGCAGCCTAGATAGCCACCTTTCAGCTCACGCTTCGGGACACTTTTTTCGCTGAGATTCTCCGCGATGAGGCATGAAAGCAGAGACCACCGTCTGCGGAGGCATGATTATTATATTGTTCCTTTTAACGAGTAATCGTTTTACTCGAGTCCTCTTACTAAACCGTAAGTACAAAAGACTATTATACTTAGATAGGTACTTGGTCTCGAGAACCAACTTATTTTGGTCTTTCGATTAAGTTCTTAATTAAATGCTCAATTAGATATTCATAAATATATCTTCATAATATTTCCCTCATCTATTTCTTTGACATTCTAGCAACCTCGTTAAGACGTCCGCCACTTCAACTTCTATCTACAAGTGGCAAAAACTGAAGCTGACCTTCTTCATGGAGAAACATGCCGGAAATGGCATCCGCACGTGTGAATAATTATACTCAGTGTCCAGGTAGTTCTTTCGATCATCCGATAGAAGTCGTTTCTGTTTTTCAGAGTTCGTTCACGCCTCCAGAATGTAAAAATATCCAAGGAAGTACCATTAGGAAGCAATGAAATTCAGAGCTTCTGTGGTTATTCCTTTTTCTGATTGTTTCTTTTCTTTGCCCAAAATGGATGATTTCTATATCAAATTGTTTATTCGTATTTTTTTTTTAATATTCCTTGAGATTTTCAATCAACTCGATTTCGAATTTCTTAGCACCCGATCTTCTGGTTGACGTCGTTAAGAAAGAGGAACGAGTGCACAGGAAGCATGGTCGGCGTGAGCATGATTAGATCCGGTCTGCCCGATGACCTTGCCAGTGATAATAGCGGTTCGTTAAGGTGGTTGCAGTCTTGGTTTGCTTCTGTTTCGATTTCCAGCGAACTCGTCAGCCGGCATGGCTTCCGAGATGCTCCCCCTGAAACAAGTCGAAGGGAAATAATTAATGGACTCTCTGTTCGATTGTACGTGGATGACAAGCTGACCGTAAAAAGAAATATACAAATACGATTAGAAAATATAATCCGAACCCCTTTCGGTTTGATCTGAAGGTTTCTTTTTCTAGACGGAACCAAAGATTCTTATCTGTTTTATGGTGAGCTAAGGAACTCCTTGAAAACAGCATTTATAACTTTCGAAAAAGAGACAGGTATTTCTTGCGCGAACAATTGAATAATTAATTCGTTCTCTAAATATCCTTATTTGTTGTTCCTAAAATACATAATGATTGGAAGCTTCTTACGGGAAGCGCAATCAGCCGCTGATATCATTGAAGTCGAAACGCCATTAAAACCATATTACGATTCGCATGCGACATGCTCCATTCATGAAAACACAAAAGCAATAAACAAGTACAAATCAACGAAATAAATCCTCCGAGAACGAGACGTTACAGGAATTATACCATTGCGAGGATACAAAAGACTTGCTCATGAGCTACTTCCTTCAAGTAGTCGAGCGGTGTATTTTCCGGTCGTTAACTTCCATATAATGGGATATTAAAGAGTACGGACACAACGCTGCTATTTTTCAACTGCTCATTATCAAATTACGCAGCGGGAATCGTTGCAACGACAAAACTGTAACGACTCGTACCTGCGTATCTTCCATTTAGCTACGGTAAACGCTGACTTGTCTGCGTTTTTTTTTCACTTCCTCGTTACGGAAACCAGGAAAAGTGACTCACAATACAGTTTCTAACTGTACTTCTCGCGATTCTTTCTTAGAAACAAGCAATTGCTTCTTTTCAATTTCCTAAACCTATAATAAAACAGTCCATTCCTTGAATAGAAATTAACTTTAAAACTTTAGGCGCATACATTGTACGTATCGTATGTATGTATTTTGATTTGAAAAGAAACGCGGCAAACGCCTTTGAAAAGACGTTAGGTTTTCAGCACCTTAACTAACTTAATTCCAGCGAGTCGTAAATCTGCTGCATCTCCAACATCTGAATATCCATCTTTTACAATGACTTGTTCTCCAACTTATTAAAATTACATCTCTCCCGTTGCACCGACCTTCTTTAAAGGTTCCCGCGGCAGGTTGAACCCGCATCACGTATCTTCCCTCTTCCTTCCACCCCTGTTCCCTTTCTCTTTCTATCGGACGGGAAGAGCGGGAACGCTTAAAATGCGCGAATCACGCGAGCGCCTCACGATTTGCGAAACATCACGTGAAAATCACCGATCCGATCTCCGTGCGCGCGGTGCACCGTGGGGGTAACAATTAAATCGACAGGATATACTTTATTGGCTATTCCGTTATTACAGGCTGTAGTTGGCGGGGAAATAGTCATTATGGATCGATGAACTCCATTGTAACAACGCACCTTCGAATTGCATCGGAAACGCTTCTGTATTGCGTCCACCGTATAACCTATCATCGTCTGTTTAGGGTAAATCAGTGGATCGGAAGTTACGTTTCTATGTTTCTCGCCTGTCAGTATAACACTGTGCAAGAGATACAGCAAGATCCTAAAATCATTCGAGTACAAGTAGCGTAAAATGGTCGTTTAAATTTCAATAAATTAACTATTCATACGTTAATTGTACGCGGTCAGGATTAAGGAGTACGGCGATGGAGAAGATTTTGTTAGCTAGATGTTGAGTAAATAATCGAAGATGATAATTTTATAAATGTTTCGTATTTATGATGATGGAAAAGATTTAATTTGAGTTACGTTACGTTTGAATAAGATAGACTTTTCCAAGAGTGGAGGATTTGTAGAGATAGTGGACGTAATAGTAGTATGATTTAATACTTGATGTGTCTTTTTTTTCTTTGACATATAGGTCACTGTGGGGAGTAATATTGATCTAGATATAACTATCTTTTCTGAGAAGTACGTATATGCTTATGGGAACTATGTTTGGTTAATCAATAGAGCCATTCTTTTGAGAAATTGAATCTAGAAGAATTCGACGATACTTTGCCTTGTTTCAATAGTACATCATTTTAAAGAAACGCCTGCGATTATAGTATATAATTGCACATAGGTATATGCAAAATTGCATTTTCAAATAATTAAATCAAAAATATAGGAATGTATCAATGGGAAGAATATTTGTTAAAGATCTTTCCTTTTTAATCAAATTCGTCCAACAACCCCATTCTCGTCAAACATAAAATGAACGGTGCCTTTCTCAAAGAAACAAGAAGAAAATTGCTGTCGTTCTAAAGTTCTTCTCCATTGCTAAACTACCGTTCGTGTTTCTAGTTACACTCCAATTATTCGATTGTAAGAAGCAAGCAATCCCTCCATCCAAGGGCTAGATATAGTTTCTCGAGTAGTTCTCTTCAATACCGTTATATCGATGAACTCTTTTTGAATAAAGTTCACATTTATAAAGCAAACACAATAAAATACGACAGGACAATTGTAATCGATAAATAACATTTTATTAGGATATTATAAGAAGCTAAGATATCGAGTTCTAATTGTGAATATCAAGCGCTCGTCGTTCGAGGAGATTACCAATATTTTCTTCCTTAACAATATTAATTACGAAGTTTCGATACCGTTTATGACATTAAGATCTCTTGATAAAGTTGTATCGTTAAAATCTTACTGTTCCTAGGGAAAATATATAGTTAATATATATAGTTAAATATATGTCGGAGATGAAAGGACACCGGAACCTTGGGATAGCCCCGCAACATTGCAATCTAAAGTCCACTATAACTGTAACTAAACTATTGTAGCTATTCAATCCGATTGTAATTTTTCGAGATTAGTGACGGTGAGCTTTGGCTTGAGGCGACAGTCAGTCGCCGAACGTAGCCGCGGTCACGGGATGAACGCTTTGTCTAACAAAGGTATGGAGTAATTCTATAGATCTCCATAAAAGAAATATTCGTGGTGACACGCGACAGTAAACATTCCAACGGTTTCTGTCCCGTGGCTCGCCACACGCAGAGCCTATTCTTCGAATAAGATGATTGCCAGATGTCGATGCGTCTCCGCAGTACATGTTCGGCTAGCCCGAGGGCCCGTTATAAATCTTAAGGTTTAGTTAACTAAAGTCCTTCAAACAGACAAACAGTCTTTGTCCCAACTACGGGAAGATAGGGGAGACATATTTTTCAACGAGCGGCGTCTCCCACTAGCAACTTTCCCTCGAGGGCGGCTAGCATCTTTTTCTAACCACCGATATGGAGATTGACCAATTAGCAGCAACGTCAATTTCCCTTACTTCCTAAACGAAGGCTTTCCTCGACGAATCCGATGATCTCGTGTCCTTAGACATACCCCATTATAGTTTTCCTCTGTGGCATCATCGGGACGGGACGGGCATTCTTTTACGCGCTCCCGTCGACCAAAGAATAACGTCTTTACGCTCAGCAATTATTTTTACGAGTCAGACTTAGATTCAGCGAGAACGCCCATCTGTCATCCCGTTGGCCGCGGATTCGTTATTGAACCGGAGACCACTGTCACTAGTGTCGCGGACGTCTCACCGCCGTGGTAGATTGTCAAACCTGTGTTATTCATACCTGTGTCAATAAATCGTATCTTCGTTACACCGCAACGATGGCTACCTTCAATGAAGACTCCTCAAACACCGACAACCCTATCCCCAATGTCATTCCGACATATATATCCACCGAAAATGCGCTCTTGTAGACAAACGCTCGATTCGCGTCACAGCTTTTAAAGCTAGTCGCATCTCAATCCGTTGGAAAAAGTTTTTCCTGTAGCATATTTTATTTTTACGAACCAACAAGGTCTTTGTTTATTTCCTTCTTTTTTTTGCTCCAATTTCCCCATTGTTTTTTCAAGGATAGTATTTCAGAGCCACTAGTCAAGTTTATTGTAACAATAAACTTACGTTTCGGAAACATTTTGTGCAGTGAAACAGAATACACTAAAGTTTGAAGGTCACATCGATTTTCGAAAGTTTATAAATGGAGGTGTATGACAGTATCACCAGCTGTTGCTGTCCAAGTAACTCCAACATCGAAATACTACAACGATTCCAATCGAAAGCGCTAAGAGCCTTAATAGACGCACCTTGGTATGTTACCAACGAAACCATCCATCGCGACCTCAAGATACCTACAGTCAAAGAGGAAATAGCAAAATATAGCGACAGATATAGCAAAAGAGTCAAGAAACACCGAAACCCCCTAATCACTGGACTACTCGATACGACGGACCAGATTCGCAGGCTGAAGAGGCACTACCCGCTAGACCTAAACGTTAGATTCATTTAATTATCCAAATTAAGCATATGCACTTACTTATAATACTTATAAATTATACCTATCTATAATAAGTATTAACTTATTGTAAATAAACAGCCATGTCACTGCGCCACGCCAGAAAAATTACTGAAAATTCTGAACGCGAGAATTGATTGTAATTTCAACAAATAAATAAAAACAAAAAAAAAAGCTGTTGCTGTCCCCAAGCGCCAAAATACGTTCTGACTACTATTTTACGTATCTCACAGAAGTATGTCTTCATTCATCATCTCCCATGCCATCCACCAACGTGTTCTTAACATGTTATCTCCTAGTAAAATATTGATGTTGAGTCAGATATCCAACTGAATAATCTTTTCGGTGTCTACTATAAGACATTTAAAACCAAGGCTCGTACACACGTGTGCTTATACGTCAGATGTAATACTTAACACGAAACCTGCTTATATTAATATTAAATTTATGCATAGTAGGATGTTCGACCTTTGTAAAAATGAAATTATAATACATACAGTTTCACCGTGGAAAAGTGAATCTTTCTAGCATGTCCACACAAATGCAGGGGAGGGGAGGACTGTGCATGCACCAAACAACTTTACGTTCGTAATTTTTCACACAAATGTACAACTGTAGAGAAAAAATTATCTCTGATTTTTCGGATGTTAGGAATCGACAATATCGCATAACGGAATGCTGTGTTCTACGTATTCTATTTTTGTTACGAAAGTGGTACAAACGAAGTCCACATAAGAATAGTACAACAAAATCGGTTGAGGTTAGGTTATCGTGCAGATATCGCGGCTTTTGCATTGCAAATCACGCAACTGCCAGTCTCGTCGTTCCTTGTAAACGAAAGAAAGGTATTGTAATCGGTCGTAATTAACATAAAACTCGTCGCATGCGACCATATGGCCTGAATGTTGAATAAACGAGAGTAAACCGTTTAGGCGGAAACTAATGATTGTAACCAGAGCCGAGATATATGCCAATATTACTTTGCTCGACAAAGCGTATAAGATGAGGAGAGAAACGCGATAAGGTAGAACAAGAGACAGATATTCTCTACGTAAAGCAAGTCTGTCAACTAGATTGAAATCCTATAGCTATAACTACAGTGAATCCATATTCTGGCGAATTGTCTTTTCACAAATGAAGCTTCTGAAGAACGGAATTGATACAATAACTACTGTTCATTCATAACTACTGTTGTAAGAATCTATATATTTGTCTATCTATATCTATATATATCGATCTATATATATTTGTCAAAATGTCATTTTATCAAAAAACCCGTCCTCTGTAATCATAGTTTAACGAAGCATAATTAATAGAAGAGGTAGAGCGTTAAGTGGAGATGATTTAATCACAGTTAAGTAGATAAATCTCTATATTAGTCTCTTTAATTAAAATGTTCTACGTTTTATTTGCGTCATTTTTTTCCTTCATCCAATTTAAAATGTTTAAATAACAATAGCCTATACAATATAATTTTATGTAAAAAAATTGATTGTACCATGTTTATTACAGATATTTAACATTTTTGTGTACATAAAAAATTTAAATTATACCTCGCTTGAGAACAAAAATTCTATTTGTTTTCCTAACATGTACTAATAATTATTGATCAAAATAGAAAAAGCTGGAGGAGATTACTTAGGAAGATTACTTAGCATCTCATATTCCTGTCAAGGCTCGAACGTTTTATCTTCCTTTAGATTTTCCTAAGTTTCCATTTCTCTGACTTGCTATTTCAGTTAGCTTAGTATACATGCTATACATAGGTATGTATAGTGTCATGATCGCGACAGTCTTGAGTTACCCACGCTTTATTCTCTGTAAACTATTTATAAAAGAAGAACAAATTACATGTTAGAACTTTCATTCAATTTACCAATACAAATAATTTTAAACAAGAAAAAAAACCTAATGCAGTGGTTTCAACTTAAACATATCCAACAGTTATTTACGAATAAATAGTATAAATCTTTTAGCAACATGAAATTCGCGATATTTATTCAAATATTTATATTTACAGTGCGCCATCAGCAAAGAAAACGTGTTTATCGAAACGTGCGCTATCGATTTTATGCTTTTGCCACGCAAACAGGGAAATTGCAACTCAAAATTGAATTCGCACTGCAAAGCGTTGACGTTACGACATCAATTACATACTTCAAAAACACCGAAGGTATCACACGGAATCAGAGAGATTCTATGAGAAGTTAAACGCATAGTCACCCTATTGGGAATAGGATTGCTTTGATTCGAGCTCAAACATAGGCAAAGCTGAAAGAATCTTTTGCGGATCTTCCTTCTTCTCTACATTGGATTTTATACAAAACGACTTTAACCTTTTCAAGGAAATACGGAAATAAGGATTTTAGATAGAGAGATTTATCTGGAAGGAAATGGATAGAAAACGTAGAACCAGTTCTTGTTGGTTGAAAGATTTTTTCTCTTCGCAGAGATTCAAGCTTTAAAGAACGATCAAATATGTGCGCAGCTGACTTACGAGTGAAGTTATTATTAAAAAAAATTGTTGCATTTAAAAGGATAAATATTAATATAAATTTAAAAAAATTGTTTGTTCAATTATCATAAGTTTAATTTAAATTTAAAAAAATTGTTAGTTCAATTATCATAAGTTTAAAGATATGTAGATATTGTATTTACATATCGAAAATCAGACAGCAATATTAATTAACACACCTAGTCAAACGCACACGTACTTTAAAACCGTGCTTTAAAATCGATATTCGCTGAAACAATACATCGCTCTGCGCTTCCAATTTGTTTTCGCACGAAGAATCAGTCCACTCATTGTTACCGTCACCATCTCTACCGTAATCTATATTACTCGAATAAATTCTATATCTTGATTGGAAAATCACATATTTTAACGAACTTCCTTATTTTTTGTTTTTTATGACTTTAATTGGCAATTTCCATAATGTTCTATAACTTGACAATAGACTGATAATATTTCAGGATATATATACATACATCATGTTTTTGAGGATTCTGTAGTAAAATATATTATAATAAATTATAGGAAAAACAAACTATTTAAGAAAAAATTACCACCTTCGAGTAATAAATTATAGAAGGTTACCAATGTAATTTAAAACTTAAAACTTAAAAATAATCTATTACACGTAAGAAAGAAAAAGATTTCTTCGCAAACGGTAACTCGAAAATTACAGCCATTGCTGTAGAAACATAGTTTTACAGGGAGAAGAATTTCGCTAGAAACTCTCGACGATGTCACATCAAGCGAAAATTCAATAAAGCGATTACTAACCATACTACCAGCGGCAATCGTGTTACGGCAATTCGTAAATCAGTTAGTCTTCTATTTGCAGAAACGTCTCTGGCAATATCGTCACACTCTTGATTACGTCGGCGCTATCAAATGGTCTTTGGAAGAAAGTTTTAAATCGTATCGTATTAAATTTTCCATTATCTACTTTTGCCCATGGCGTCGTTCCAACAAATGAATTCGAGTTCTGAATCGCTTTGTCTCGTATTACGATTTTATAACGGTGTTTCTTTAAACTTTAAACGATCGTAATAAATGTATTTACGGACGATGACCGATATCTGGTTTGTCTTAAAGTTTCAACTAATTAGTGCCCCGTTACTTTGGACGTTATGAAATGTTGTATAACCAAAGACTTATCTTCTCTTTTGGTAGTTGCATAAGAGAAGACTGAGCCATTGAAACGCTCGAATAGATTAGCTGATTCGCTTAACGTATTTTTACTTCCGACGAGCTAAACACAAGAGCAGAAAGCACATAAGGAATAATACAGAAACGTCAAACGTATACAGAAATATATTTCGTAAAAGCATTAGTACGTAACATGTCTTTATAATTCTATTTATGTATAGTAAAATGGCTTGTATCCATTTTCATGAATTATGACTGACATTTCAAAGCATTCATGTAGATATGTAACTCTGGTTAATTAATAATTTAACAATGCGTCATGAAACGTATCATTTTCGTTTCTTCCTTTGTTTCGTTATACACGGAAACGAATTTGTAAATAAAGATGTATAATCAACGATAACATATGACAGCGAGTATAATAACTGTCAGCAAAGGAAGACGTCGGTAAAATGATTGTGGCTGATTTCAGTGTATCGGTAAATAAGCTTTGACAGACGTTGCCGGGGGACTCGGTGTCGGTGAAACCGCGTCGATCAAATGATTGTCAGTAATTTAAAGATAACCCAATTTATTGATCTGTCTCCCCTTCATGGCGTTGTACGTCTCTCTATAAAACATATTCTACCTCGGAGGGCTGAAAAATTTAACTTGGTCTCACTGGACTGGACTGTAAGTAAGAAAATTGAAATGCAAAATCCACGTGTGAGCGCAACGGTTTAGATGGAAAGTTCGATAGGACAATTATTAGGTGAAGTAAAAAGTTCTGAGCGCTTTTTCGCTTTATTTCGACGATGAAATTAACATAGTCAAGATTATTCGATTTAGATTAAATATGCGCCGTTTTGTTCGATTACTTTTGTCCATTTTGAAGGCAATTTCATAATTCCGCGGTTGAAGAAGTCCTCGTCCCTATTGGTAAAAAACTTGACCAGCTCATTTTCACAAGCCTCTCTTGAGGCCAGTTTTGTACCATCAAGAAAATTTTGCAAAAACTTAAAAAGGTGATAATCGCTTGGTGCCAGGTCTGGACTGTACGGCGGATGCGATAGAACCTCCCAGCCAAGCTCTCGGAGCTTCTGACGCGTCGTTAAAGATGTGTGCGGCCTGGCGTTGTCTTGATGGAACACAACACCTTTCCTATTGGCCAATTCTGGCCGCTTCTGGTCGATCGCCTGCTTCAGTCTGGTCAGTTGTTGACAATAGAGGTCCGAATTAAGTGTTTGCCCCGATGGGAGCAGCTCATAATGGATGATTCCCTTCCAATCCCACCAAACACACAATAAAACCTTCTTGGCCGTTAATCCACGCTTGGCGATCGTTTGGGCCGGCCCACCGCGATTGGACCACGATCTTTTTCGGCTGTTGTTCTCGTATGTGACCCATTTTTCATCGCCAGTCACCATCCGCTTCAAAAATGGGTCGATTTCGTTACGTCTCAACAAAGAATCGCAGGCATCAATTCGGTCCAAAAGGTTCTTTTGCGTCAATTCATGTGGCACCCATACGTCGAGCTTCTTCTTGAGACCAGCCTTATGCAAATGGTTCCAAACGGTTTTCTGGCTAATCTTCAGTTCCTGGGCAATGGAATAAGTGCTCACATGCCGGTCCGACTCGACGATTTCCATGATTTTATCCACATTTTCGACGATTGGCCTACCAGAGCGTGCCTCATCTTCGACGTCCATATTACCAGAACGGAATCGTTGGAACCACCGCTTTGCTGTTGCATTCGATACTGTACTGGGTCCATAAACAGCACAAATTTTTTTGGCCGCCTGCTCCGCCTTTTCACCTTGGTCGTAGTGGTACTGAAGAATGTATCGAATTTTCTCTTTTTTTATCTCCATTTTCGAACGCTGTAACACACAACTGGCTTCACCGAACACAAAACTGACAAAGAACCTTTTTGATGCGTAATATCACCTTGAAATCGGTGTATACTATGACTCGATGCGATGTGCACATCGTGAGATATGGCTCACTAAAGACATCTAGCGAAAAACGCTCAGAACTTTTTACTTAACCTAATATGTATATTAGCCTGAAAGAAAGCTCGTGGCTTCGCACGCAACACGTAATTTCCCTCGCTGAAATAATCCTATTACAACGATACGATTTAAAATTTTCCTTAACAGACCTCGCAATGTAATTCTTCATCTACAATTTTTTATTCGGCCTGAAACAAGAGACTTTCGAAGCCTTATAGAGTCTCGCGAATCTAAAAGTCAGGTTTCAACGTATTTTCGCGTCTTATTCTATAATACTGAAGACATTAAAGGTGTTAACGATTATTGTCTCACTATGTACGTACATCAAACGAGTACTTACGTAAGAGACGAATGGAAATGGAAACAGCCGAGAATAATTGAAGATAATTTGAATACGTTCCAGGCTATAATACAATTTCTCGTGAACCGTAATTGATTCGCAGAAGGGAATTGCTGCTTCTCACGACTAGCAAAGTGTTTCGCAAAAAAAAAAAAGAAAGAAAAAAGAAAAATGGTATCGGAAGGATAGAAAAAAAGCGGTGGCCTACATCAAGCAATCTTCATGCCGATAATGCATTTATTATTCAGTTCGTTCATTTTCTATCGCGTAACAGACACTGGGATAACTGACAGAACGAGCGTATAAATCTTGCATCTCTCGACCTGACTTCTCCCGATGGAAAAATATTTACTGGTCTGGAATCGTGCATCGCTAATTAGTAAAAAAGTAATAAGCAAGAAAGCAATTATACTACCGGATTGGTATTTCTATTTTATTAGAGATTAATTAACCTGAGTAAACCAACAAAAACTTATCGAAAATCAATCGAAATTAAATCACCTTTTCAAACAGGCTATAAATAGCCAACTAATATTTGCAGTAATAAACTTCACTTTCGAATAAAGTATACGCTCTATAAATTGTAAATTGATAATTTCGTTATTATATCATTTTTCTTAGTCTAAACTGAATTCAGTGAAAAGAGCTTTCAATTGAATTACACACTTCATTAGTTTATGAATTATATTCGTTACCATACGTACAAAAGAAGGGTGACTGGTTTAAAAATTCAAAGGGTAGAACCTCCAAGCTCACGATTGGAAACAGATTCAGTTCAATGGTTTAATTTGCCATTTAATTGAATTCTCTGGCAATTTCAGCGAACTGTGGGCTTTAGAAGTGTCCAGCATTCAAAGGCAAGACCTCCTCCATCTTTCTCTTTCTTTCAGTTCCAACCTCAAGTAATTGACCTGTTAATTCGACGCTATATTTACATGCTAGCAAGGGATTCAGACGACTTCATTGCGTTAAATTCGCAATTTAGCAAACACGAATGTCTCAATCAATTTGTAGTTCGAAACAAATAAAAGATAATCAATTTTTCAAAATAACAATCGATATGTTCAATGCATTTGTCGATGCATTTGATCGTTATGTTCATTTAGCATTTTTATAATAAAAGCGTAGAACACATGTACATACACATAATATTCCATGAAATGATTTATACAGACTATGAGTCTCGTTTTATCATATTATAAAAGAATGAATTTCTCCCAATAAATGTAACTTCATACAAAATCTCGTTTAAAAAATTCAGTTTTTATTCTCATCAAATTAATTTAATATCGGAATATGTCATTTTAGTCGTTATAAAAATTTTATGTCAAAAAGCGTTCACAGATACATATATAAATAAATGTCCAATCCTATGCATCTATTTAAATCATTATTTAAATTCATAATTTATGAAATCTGAACTTAAATATTTATTAACAATATTCTGACGAATATGTAATGAAAGATAAAAGCAGCTTTATTTTTTTTATAGGATGGCTCATGCTTTTTATTCATTTTATGTTTTTCGTTGTCAGCGCGTAACTACCTATCAGCCGCATGAATGCCAGGTTTTACTACTCAGAAGCGAAGAAGCGAAGAAGCAAATATACGTTACCTTGCATGGAAAAACGTTAGATACATATAAAAGTCATAACGTAGCTATTTACACATGGGGAATATTTATTTTTGTATGAAATATTTTTGCTTCTGAATTCTCATTATAAATGTACGTCCATTTCCTACGTTAAAGTACGTCTCTGCTTTGAAAACCTTCATTTAAATATAACGGTTAACAAAATATTATTAGAGAAATATTAAAACGAGACGCTAAAAGAACATTTTAATAAAGTACAAATGATTATTTGTTCTTTATTAAATTGCACTGCTGTAACTCTAATTTTATTAAATTCTAAATGAATCATTTATAAACTGAACCGGAATATAAAATTTTATTCCGCAAAAATCATAAAGTTGAAAGTTAGGAACGAATAACAAATGAATAACCTAGTTTCATTAAAAGGCACGTGGTTAAGGTACGCCAATCCGCGTAATAACTTTGACACTCCAATTATTATAAAATATGTATCCTTAAGGGATTTTTTTGCGCGAATGCAAAATACTTTTCATACGTGCAACTGAATAAATGGGGCGTGATTTTCAATATTTCTTTTTGTAGAATTTATAACAAAGTAACTTTTTCACAAATGTTTTCGCTAACATTTTTACAACGTAAATGTCTTCTTTTGTAATTAATAATTTCAACATTTCTCTGAACAGTTTCGTTGCGATAAAAAAAATATACAAAGCTTATGACGTGCTTGTTTAAAAATATTTATACGGAACAAGACTTTGAATTTGTCAGACCAATCGTTCTAACGAACGAATAAATTAAACGACTCGTAACAAAAAATTATTCCTGTCCATGTTTCTCTTTGTAAAAGTAATTCAAGGCAAGTTAGATGAATCGCTGTGTACCCTATTCGCGTAGCATGTGCTTTAACGACCAGCGTGCAAGCGTTAACGGTGTGCTTTAGTTTCTCTCTGGTTGTGTTAAGTGTTTAAGTAATGAGCATATACTCACTTCGGGCGGGTGGCATACGATCGACGTGCACCAGTCCGGCCTCGAATTATAGCAGATGCAGTAACTGCAAACCGAAAGTCCGTCCTCAAGCGTAAGAGCATGTCGAATGGTTTCTCCATGAAAGTCAACACAGCTGCTGTTTGTAGCATCTGAAAACGATTCTCAGCTTGAATATCTTTGCCATTCGACGGTCGTACGCGCAGTTACGTTAACCGTTTCAACGCCACTCAGCGTGATCATGCTGTACGCGTAGTGTGGTGAACTGTGTCGCGATGTTTGGTTACGATTGTCAATTCACAACGCGCTCGGTTCCGAACGTAGCTTGTCGCTAGTCTATCAGAGTTTCCTCTCGTAATTACTTTTCTTTCAAATAATCGTAAACCAAATAAAGAAAAAACTAATGTATAAATTACCTCTTGAATTGAAAAACCAATTACAGAACGTCACACAAACAAAAGGTAAAGCACGAATATTTGGCAACCTTTTGACTCTTTAGTGTAACGTTTCTGATATAGCTGATGAAGTGAAGCGTGAACGCGTTGAACGGTATGTTTCGACAAAAAAAAAAGAGCAGTGCAATCGAGTTGATCGGCACTTCTCGTAAATAAATAAACGAAGCGCTATTGCGCTTCATGGTACAATCCGATACGGATTTTTAAAACATCCCTGATACTGAAACGGCTAATAGCGTTACGAAAACGATCGTGCCAGGAAATTTTTGTTCAACGGATCCGCATTGCGGCTGCCACGATGCTTCTACGTAGCATTGATGCTTCATCGATGAAGCACGATTGAAATTGGATATTCGATTTCTTACTGGGGAGAGAGTTTTCATATCGTGTTTACTGTTTCACTTCGCAAGTGTGTTTTACAGTATACGTTAGAACTTGAAATCGAGCTATTTGAGTTAAAGTCGCTTGTAGCTTGAAATGACGTTTAAAGGATATAAGAATAATAGAAGGCTAAAATTCAAAAGTGTATATATACATTACTAATATATAATGCCTATAATATATAATATAATAAATAATAATGCCTATATATTGACTACTTTATCAGTTAATTAAATCCGTGCATATCAAGTTTTCTATAATTTAGTACTTTCGTGTAACTACAGAAATTTGATGCAATATAAAACTTGATTAAAACAGCGATTCATTAGGAAACGAGAATAATGATGCAAATATTTTTTGTAGCCATTATATAGGATTTCGATCGCATAATTAATCAGTATCAACTTACCATTCTTTAACGGAAAAGCGTAAAGAGGGACAGGCGGTACGGAGACCGCAATTATGATTACTTTCAAAAAAAATCTCCAACAATACATCTTCTTAGTTGTAATCAGATCAGATGCGATCAGATGCGGATCAGAAAAGAAGTTTTGCAGTGACGTAAGTACTGCAATAGCCAGAAGTATCTGCAACAGAAATCAGAATACACTCGTTTTCGCATGGTTGGATCAATTTCGCGTGGGACTAACCTGATTGAACCTAACGCGGGATAATTGCTCAACTCACGACCTTAATCAGCCCGCTTGATTCTCTGTAAATGCTTGAAATTGACGCTTGGATTCTTTCCAGATTAACTAGCTTTGCCCTCCCCCCCTCCCGTTATCTATTTTCTTAGATCGACTTAAACTGCCGCAACATATTATCTTTCTTCTTTTCTTTTCTTTTCTTTTCTTTTGATCTTTTAAAGCCCTAAATCGCTGGCTATTATATTTTGTACACTCAATTACTCTGTAAGTCATAAGTACATATGTTTTACAACGTTATTTGTCATATTTCAGTTAAACCCCAGAAAAGCCAGAAATATATTTGCAGCGTGTTTTAACGCGTCCCTGGCAAAGATCTCAAAAACGAGTTGCGACACAATTTAAAGCGACAAATAGCACCGCGTGTCTCGTTGTGGTAACACACGGTTCGCCAGCTTTTTAAAGCGCTCTCCGTTTGCTTTTTCCTCTCTTCCCTGTCTCTTCGTTTTTTCTTAACGAGCAAAACCATTTTCGCGAGGACGAGAGTACGGAAATGACGTACTGGCAATTTTGTTTTGTGATAATACAAGCAGCTCGGTTTCAGTGAATTAAACTTGGCCCCAAGCTTCTACTTATCCCTACCTTCCTTTCCTTTATTTTCCCTTTTATATCGGTTTTGCGGTTTTCCACATTTCCATCACAATAAACCATGTTTTTTCTCGATTTTACATGTTAGCCAATGATTCACGGCAAAAGCGTCGACTGTAAAAATATTTGTAGTTGCAATAGCAACAAGTATGTTTTCTCAAATAGAAAATATTGGCAGCGTACACGCTGGCAAAACAATTCATGAATAGCTCGTCCTCTGCTTGTTATTTGTTTCGATACTGTTAGCAAACAAATTCATGAAACATACTGGTATAGCGTAAAATGAACATAAAAGTTTTGCGTACACTTGAGAGCTGAACTTTGGTTGTTATACGTATATTATATATATACGCACACAGTTATGTATATGTATATATATATAGAAAATTCCTTAGAACTTTGAGCTTAATAACATATTAAAATCATTAACATTAAGGAGGTGAACTTTACTTACCAATTACCAAAGTTTCTTCCGCCAAATAATACATAAAAATTGAAAAAGATAATGTAACTAGTTTTAACTTTTTTTTGTGTTATAATTTGAATCACTCGATTTATCCGACTGAGGATGGTCGATCGCAATCTCAATTTATACATATTCTCATCGCATGAAATAGATCACATGAGGGATTTTCAAAAGTCGATGGAATATTAATGGCGATTAATTATTTACAGGTGTATTCTGTGCGGCTAAAGCAGTCACCTAATGAATTATTGAGTACCAGCAATGTTAGCGGTAAACAGGATTGCGGCTATGAATGATTCTCTAATGTGTATATTAGAGATGAATTTGATAATTTATCCTCATAATATGCAATCCGCTTTTAAGTGGAAATCATAATTAACAATTTCTGTTTGATCAAATATGAAGAACAGATAAATCGATACGCTTAAATCAATATTAGAATTTCTTAACATTTTTATCAAATATTTTAGCACTGTAGAAGCGTCGTAGTAGAGAAATATTAGGTTGTTCCAAAAGTTTCTTTCGTTTTATAAGAAAGTAATAGATGTACAACATTTTTCGTTTTATATTATTTCATTGAATTACGTGTGATCCACCTTTTTCCAATTTAATATAAAATAATATAGAATAACATAACTGTCATTTCTTTATAAAACGAAAGAAACTTGGCACAACCTAATAGGAATTTACTTT
The DNA here is from genome assembly GCF_011952205.1 of Bombus bifarius. NCBI lineage: Eukaryota > Metazoa > Arthropoda > Insecta > Hymenoptera > Apidae > Bombus > Bombus bifarius. The sequence goes on along the minus strand of NW_022884916.1, from coordinate 8,697 downwards.
TATTATCCATTATAAAAATGGATTGTTAATCCTCTAGGAGATACGAACAATATAATTGCAATTAATAAGGAATAAGCTAGCATAACTTAAACCAGCTTTTGCAGAAAGCTATTAGCTGAAGATGTTTATTAAACAATGACAACATGAATTTTCTTAAGTACCCCATTTGGTACTTAATCTACTTCGTAAGTACTGTGTGTCCTAGCCTTCAAAGGATGCAATTTTAACCAGAATGTTTCACATTACCTACCCGTATTGTTTCCTTGTAATATAATTTATATTTACATTATCTACGTTACGTTACATTCTACGAGTTAATGTAATGTGATTTTTATTTCTAATCGAAGTTATTTAAAATTTGTAGTATCTCAATAAAAAATTAACAGCCTGCAAAAACTTCACAGAAGCATTAGTATCTTCGAAACTATTGAATTCAAATGGCTAATATTCTTTAACAATATGCACTCGACGACGTTTATCGAGAGAAGTGATACTATTATGTGACGTAATAGTTAAACTTTCAATTCATATACATATATCGTTTATGAAAAAGTAGTCATTCTGCTTTTGTGATCTGTGACACACTATAAATTCTCATAAGCTAACTAACGCGTAATCTTCTGTAACGTATTAATATAATATAGGTATGTATATCTCGACTTTGAGCAACCAATTGGTGATAAATAAGCTTTAGTACATACTTCTTACACGTAACAAGAGACCAATTAACATCTCTGCTCTTAAAAGAAAAACGAAAGAAACTCTGAAAAGCTGCAGAGTTCAGGTCGAATAACACCAGCTCAGATAAATGACCCTCTAACTTACCTTTGTCCTCATCGACGTCAGTGATTTTAAAGCTAGTTATAAAGTGCACGTCTCAGCCAGCGTCCACGGCAGTCAATATTATTTAACGGATCTTAACGCGATGTAAAAAGGGAAAAAGGATGAAAGAAGGAACAGGGAAGCAAAGAGAAGAAACGAATTTTTCATTTTCTCGAAACTGGATCAAGTTTCAGGCTGCTCGCCAAAGAGTCTGTAGCTAACGAGACAAGATTAGACAAACCACGCTTTAAAATTTCCACAGAACTATAATAATCCTCGAAATCAATACGATTTCAAATCGATCCATCGCCTGATTAAAAAATGAGATAGAATGAAGCTCACTAGTCGGCCTTTGAACTTTCAATAGTGCTTACGGCTCGTATACTCTAGTTTGAATGCTACAATGTAAGCCAAGTCAACTGTAACTAGCGTTCGCGTGATTGTCGCTATCTATTATTCACGCGTTACACGTTCACCAGACAAACGCGTCTACCGGTTGACATTGTTTTCTGTCCTGAGTTTCAAAGCAATTATGTTGCTTCGTGTAATCAAATCTCGCCAAACTAACGATAAGTTCTTGTTTGATCTTACACAGTTACTAAAACTATACAAGTTAAACCAATCTAGCCTAAACAAGTAATGTCGTTATATATTCTTTTTTAAATCTATATATTGTTTAATAAATCGTGGTTAGGATATAGTAGCTGACAAAAATATTCGGACAAATATATTTGTAGAAACATTTTAGGAGTGTATTATGCATAGTGGCACCATTTAATACTGTACTGTGACTATCATGGTCGTGTTGGTATTATTCGAAACTAATCTGAAAATCTGTATGGAATTTGTAAGATATTTAGTACGAGTACTGTGCATTACTGATATGTACACAACCGAGACGAGATAACGAAGGTACTGCTCTCCATCGTTCATCGCTACGCGTTGCTAATAGCAACGTATAATGCATATATATCTCGCAAAGACCATAAAAGTACCCAATGGAACCACGTTTAATATTTGATAATAATGTCCCATTACAGTTTCGTCATTTTCAATTAATTAAACACGACCCTCTCTTTAAAAATTAGAAGATAAAATACGTAATACAAATCTACTCGAAATCTTTTAAACCTTACGGACGACTACTTATGGTCTTTAAAAGCAGCAGGGATTAGCAGAATATTAACTGCGGATTTTTCTTGGACCGCAGCATGCAATATGGAATATGGTTATTAAAATGTACACTGAAAATTTCATATCCATAAGATACTCGTGCTTGTAGAACCTTGAAACTGAATTCTTAACTCAAATAGTCGACCGCGATACTCGAGAAATTTTGCGAAGCTGACGTCAATACCAATATGTACCGTCGTTGTGCTATTATTTCGTGATAAGCCGTATTGATTGCACTTCCATTTCACGGAATTAATTTTTCCACACAAAAAGTGATAACGATAATCGAAAAAGGAAAAATATACTACCACTTTTCGTATCAGCATACACAAGCGCACTCGATTTTACACGAGTATACAATTTGCAAATTCGACGGAACGATCGGATTTAATTATTTTTTCGATATTTCAGGCATCAAGTTCTATTTACACATCGAACGTTGAAATACGGCGAAATACAAAATGTACAAACCACTCTGGACATTAATTAACTTTAAACGTTATTGATTAATTAAAGAAACCAACCATTGTATTGATTTTTACACTTTGAAAAATTGTTATCCACTTTTGCTTTGTTTAAAAATTGAAAAAAAAAAATACGTTTATTGTAAGTCACGAGTATCTCTTTTATTTATTTAAACTTTAGATCAAATATTACAATTTATAAATATATCATTTATTTAGATATACTTGTAATATCTGTTTTATAAGTTTGTACAACCATTTATCTATTTATCTATTTTATTTGCACATAATCTTTAAAGACTGATTTTGTAAAGAATAAAAAATTGTGATTCTATTTAAAAACGATCGTGTCAGACTCAAGTGATAAGCGATATATATTTCAGCGATATATATATTCAGATTTCACCATCACATAAACGGTGCTATTGGAAACGTTTCACAATGGACGTCTTACAAGCGCCTGCGATGTCCGTCATATGTAAAGCTATACCACTGAATCACGGCCGCCATTTAGTGATTAAGGTCGATCACTTAGAGCTGTTAATCCGACATAATGGCGAGCAATACATCGAAGACATTATTGGAAACACAGTTACAGTTCAATTTCATTGAGCTTATTTGCAAATAAATGTGTACAATATATTTTAGAGGTTTTAAATATTACTGCTGACTAAACTTCGCGTCTGCGCATCATCTTTCTTTAACTTTTTTTGCATTTTCTTATCGACGCATGAAGACGAAATGCGTAAATTTTATTATTTATTTAAACATTACTATATTATGCTCAAAGTAGCGGAATATCGTTTTATTATCAATATATGAAGACCTAAAAGAATTAAAAAAGAATTAAAAAAATATGTAGTTCAATCAATACTTCGTGTATTTTTCTATCTCCACAAGACAATATCCGGACCAGTTACGCTTACAGTATCAACAAAGATTTGTCCAGCCATACGGAATAAGTCGTACTCAGTAGTTTAAAAGTATTAACCGCACGAACTCCAGAAACACTTTTGAAGTAACTTTCGAACCAATAAATCCCCGAACTAAGAACTGTCATATTTCGTCTCTATTTATCGAATATTGTTAGAAAATGCAAAAAAAAAAGAAGTTAAATAGAAAAAGTACTTGGAAACTTAAAAGAAAAAATCTCGAAAAATCTCTTAATACTTTTTACTGTCGTCTTGAGACGCACTATATGTTAAGCTTCTTCGTAGTTACAACTTTTACCGCAGATGTAACGAACTGACAAATGCTAAATTTTAAATAAATGTTTTTAAATAAATGTTTAAAATAATACATTAAATGTATTAACTTTGTTGCGCAGTTTCATTTAATTTCTTACGATACGGAGGGTTTAATTACGTTTAAGATATCTATTTGAATCTTTTAAATTCGAAGTTTTTTAAAAAATTACCTTAAACTTTATAAAATTAAATCGTCTTTCCACTTTGTTGTATCATAAAACAGTCGTCTTAAAATATTCTATATTTTCCTCGTCTTAAAAAATCTCCCTACAGAAAGAATAAAGAAGAATAAATTTCCATACGTTAAATTTCGCGTGATTGATGGAATACATAACGATAACGAGAACTAACTAGCGATAACAAGCAACCATTAGCAAGGACAACTGGCGACTATAACTGTCGTCTCTATGATGTATGGCGACTAAGGAGAACAGCCAGCAACTACGGATTACATGTAACAACCAATTGCCCCACTTCTAAAAGGCAACTAACTTGCAAACCCTTTGATGGTTTCTGTAGCGTGATATACCCCTTGAACGTGGTTAAAGAATGTGGTCGCCGCTGGACGGCGGTTTGACAGCAGAGCGATCTCGCCAATTCAAAGCTTGACATTACAAACTACCGAGAATCATTAGGCTCGTTATCGAGCATCTAGCTTTCAGAAGGTGTTTTATCATATGATATGACTTCACGATATTTTTATAGCAAGAAGAATGGCCAACCTCTAACAAAACAAATTTTTACTAAGTGCTGCATGTGAGCTGCAGGCCGGCCTACTAGGGAAATTTGACGAATGAATAAACTAAAATATATACGAATATATTCGTTATATCATAAAATGCCCGCATTATGTTCTCTAACACCATAGAGGAAACTAAATTTATATATTAAAAAATTGGAATACCTGTTATAAGAGAGTTAATTAAATTCTAACCTATCGATGACTCCATAAAAACCTTTATTTCCTAAAAATGTATATCTTCCAAATTCTCCTTAGAAAGTCTCATAGAGAAAATATGAAACCTGAAAAGTACATCACGCTGATGCCTCGATCAACCCTCGTGCTTCGCAGTCCATGTGTCCGAGCGATGAATTCCCTCCAAACAAGGAAAAACCAAAGGGAGGTCTTCTTCGAAGGACGTGAGAGGGTAAGGGAAGCAACGGGAACGATGATCACGCGATATACTGGCGGCGTACGTATAGAACGGCTGTTGCGAGAGAGTTCGCAAGAAACAAGAAGAAAAAAGGAATCGTAGGCCGACGCGACTATACGCTGTCGACGGACAAACAGCGACTGAGCCTAACTGAAACGAACTCTGTCGCAGTATGAGCACGGGCTACGTTCGCGGGTCGATCGAACACGTTCTGCGTCTCTCCTCGGCACCGGCGTCAAAACCACCCCCGACGAGCGCAACGCACTGGTGCACATGCAATATTAACCACTGGTCTTTCCTTTTTCGCGCGATATTATATCAGCACCTATGATACCATTTCAAAGACCGCAATCAAAACATTAAATACCGCATTAAAGCCATACAATAATTCGCAATATTCATTCGTAAACGTTATTGTATATGTACTTAATTAATCGTTATTATGTTTCGAATGATTTACTACCTCGTATTCCATAAGCAGATATATGGTTCATTTTCACCTCAAGTACGATATAATTTCTAACAAATGTTTATAATTCACAATGTAAAATATTTATAATTCATTGGAAATATTTTTCTATCGCGGTATAGTGGTCAAATTTCACATAAATCACAAAGCTATACTCACGACATGACAAATCATGAAGATGTCATGAAAAATGGCATCCGTCCATATATATTCAAACGCAACGAACAAGTTCGAACTTTTCGAGAACAAACGATTTGTTCGATAACATCTGTCGCGAGCTTCTCTTCCTTTAACGATAACAATTGACAACTAAAGCTCGAGAGGCTCGTAAGGATGAACAGCGACGAGTATCTAGAAGCTATGTACTCACCTGGGCAAGGAGACTCCAACACCAAGGACGTTGGAAGTTTCGAGAAGCGATGATGGAAACTGAAGTAGCACGTCAGGTCAACTCCGGCGAAAACTGCTAAAGAAAGAAAAATCCAACTAATTTGTTTCCAACGATAAAATGAAATTAATTTGTTTCACAAATTATTAACTGGATATTATTCAAAAATTATTCAAAATTCGCTTGATTGATTCACGGCCCGGGACATTTGGGTCATACCATTTTGGTAATGGACGAAAATGGCAGAAGGAAGAACGACCGTTTTTTTCATATTTCTCTTTCCCCGGGAAACGATGGAATGCCCGAGCACCTTGTTTCATTTCCTCTCGACATCAATTTCAATCTTTTTAAACGAAATATAATCTGAACGATGAAAAGTTCATTCAAATAATGCTCCGCGCCAGACACTCACGAAAATTAAGAAGAAACACGGAAAATTCGCGAATAAAACGGATTTCTTTGTCCCAGTGAGATAATAAACCTCGTTCACGTATTGGTTTTTGAAATCAATATATCCACCAATGTGCACTCGTTTAACAAGGGTGATGGAACGTGCCAAAAATCTCTCAAGAGGGTCTTGGCAACGGAAGAGTCGAAAACGTCACAATTATGAATGAAAAATTCGAATAGTTGCTGATTTTACAGTCGAAACCGATAAAGAACTCCAGATATTCCCCCAATTAATTTACAATAAATTCGCGAAAATGATCGATTGCTGACGTCATTGTATTCTAGAAAGATTGTAAAACGATAAGAATTTATTGAAAAAACTTATATTCGATGATAACACTTCTAATAAGAGTACTAAGAGGAGCGATTCTGTACTCACCTTCCTGTCTCGAAGTACCGAACGCAATTAACCGTCCGCCCAGGATGGAACCGTTCGGAACTTTTGTAAGTCACTGCACGGCCGCTGCTTATGGTGGAAATGTAATAGATATAAGTACAGAGCGCGTGAGCGAACTAAAAACGCGATAGAGAAGTAGAGAGAGGATGTTCCGTCCTTGTCTAATGACGCGCACTTGTACAGGAAATATGTAACAGAGGTATACGAGCAGCGTCAGTGTCACTAGTGTGCATGCCTGATTAAACAAGGACAGGAAGTATCTATACATGGTGTTCTCTTTCTATTTCCATGTTGCATCCATCTTACTATACAGTACACACACTCAGCTATTCTATCATTATATTTGTGCGTTGCTTATGTGTGAACCAAACATTTCCATGGCAACAAATCGTTTGTCTCTTGTTTGATGCTCGGTTTTCAACGGAGTTGAAAGAATTTTTTAAGAGAAACGTAATGGACGGGTTGTTTTTAAAGTAATAAACGGAAATTCTCGTATCCATTGAGAAACGATAGGCGATTTGAAAGTGTCACTATGAACGGTGATTTATCGATGCAAGGTAGTATGAATAAGATATTTTATAATCTGCGAAAAAAGGTAAGGAATATTCTAGATTTTAGATTTTAGATTTTAGAATTTCCACGTCACAGACGAGTGTGTTTTGTTATTTGATTTGTAATATTGCTGCAGTTCTCTTAATAGCTGTTCGTTTCATGCGATACTCGCACATAGTATCTATGACTTTTGCTTCTAACAATTTTTATAATTAGGCTGTATCAAATATTTTTAACGTTCGTGTTTCATGAAAAATCATGTGTAACTCGTTGAATTCGCAAATGTAACAAAAAATTACATGAAAAACCTTATATTATTGTAATGAAAAAATAATTATATTAGGAGGAGAGTCGTATTTCGGAACGTCATCGGAACATATTATACCTTGTATGTGATTATTTGGAACACAATGGGTGAGTATATTATAATTAAAATATATTCCTAGTTCCAATTCTCTTGAATAGTGTCAGTGACCAATCGAAATAGAAATCAGTGGACATCGTGGAAAGAGAAGGCGAAACCAAATCGGTAATTCAGTAGTTAAGAATAACTCAATCGATAATGTAGATTAACTAGTTATAAACAAATATATGAAATATAAATTCAAATTATTCTTATCCATCTAAAAATTGGAAATTAAAGAGCAGAAGACAAGAAATTATCTTCGAGGATTTATATAGTAAATACATTCTTTTGCCTGTCTTACCTAGAGATAAAACAGTTGTTTGATGGTTATCTTATAGTGTTCAGTCATTGCGAAAAATATTTTTAATCAGTTAAAAACTATAATTAATTAAAAACTACATTTCTTTAGGTATATAGACATTAGCGATGTATTATTCCGGGAAGCTCGTCTATCTCCAGAACATCGGGTCTGCGACAACATCGATTTGGAAATTATCGTTGCAGAGTATGAAAATTATTACAAGATGAAATTTCAAAAATATCCCATATTGTGTAAGAAAATAACTGGAAGGGAAATGACGAGGGAAGTGACAAATGCAAGCAAAACGTAAGAATTTAAATTATTTAACGATATTAAACGGTATTCAACGTATCGTATTCAACGTATCATATTCAACGTATCGTATTACAATATGATCCAGTGTTTGTAGAAGTATTGAGACAAAAGCCAAATCTGTTAGTAAAGAAGCGAGAAGTGAGCCTGTGAAAGAGACAAATCTACAGCAGAAGATAACTGATGACAATACGAATCATATTAATCTCGCAATGACAGTGACGTCACTATTCCCCAATGAGAGTGATGGACGTTCATCAGAAGAGCTATTTAACATCCCAATGGAACAATCCATGCAATTGAAGATATTGAAATGCATTGAAAAGCTTTATTAAGATAATCTGGAATTACGAAAGATTGCTGAGGACATCTCATGCGTAAGTTATTTTCGATTAATATACGTATCGTAAAGCTTTTAAACGATAAAATTCCCATCGATAAACCGTTCAACGTATATCGACGATGACGTGATTTCAGTAACGCTTCAAATATCAAATTACGTAACGTTTACTTAATATAGAGAAGATGCCATTTTATCTTTGTATCGTCACAGGAGATCATA
>NW_022884915.1:0-20629 GCF_011952205.1 Bombus bifarius | reverse complement strand
CGTAAAATGAACATAAAAGTTTTGCGTACACTTGAGAGCTGAACTTTGGCTGTTATACGTATATTATATATATACGCACACAGTTATGTATATGTATATATATATAGAAAATTTCTTAGAACTTTGAGCTTAATAACATATTAAAATCATTAACATTAAGGAGGTGAACTTTACTTACCAATTACCAAAGTTTCTTCCGCCAAATAATACATAAAAATTGAAAAAGATAATGTAACTAGTTTTAACTTTTTTTGTGTTATAATTTGAATCACTCGATTTATCCGACTGAGGATGGTCGATCGCAATCTCAATTTATACATATTCTCATCGCATGAAATAGATCACATGAGGGATTTTCAAAAGTCGATGGAATATTAATGGCGATTAATTATTTACAGGTGTATTCTGTGCGGCTAAAGCAGTCACCTAATGAATTATTGAGTACCAGCAATGTTAGCGGTAAACAGGATTGCGGCTATGAATGATTCTCTAATGTGTATATTAGAGATGAATTTGATAATTTATCCTCATAATATGCAATCCGCTTTTAAGTGGAAATCATAATTAACAATTTCTGTTTGATCAAATATGAAGAACAGATAAATCGATACGCTTAAATCAATATTAGAATTTCTTAACATTTTTATCAAATATTTTAGCACTGTAGAAGCGTCGTAGTAGAGAAATATTAGGTTGTTCCAAAAGTTTCTTTCGTTTTATAAGAAAGTAATAGATGTACAACATTTTTCGTTTTATATTATTTCATTGAATTACGTGTGATCCACCTTTTTCCAATTTAATATAAAATAATATAGAATAACATAACTGTCATTTCTTTATAAAACGAAAGAAACTTGGCACAACCTAATAGGAATTTACTTTTATTATCCATTATAAAAATGGATTGTTAATCCTCTAGGAGATACGAACAATATAATTGCAATTAATAAGGAATAAGCTAGCATAACTTAAACCAGCTTTTGCAGAAAGCTATTAGCTGAAGATGTTTATTAAACAATGACAACATGAATTTTCTTAAGTACCCCATTTGGTACTTAATCTACTTCGTAAGTACTGTGTGTCCTAGCCTTCAAAGGATGCAATTTTAACCAGAATGTTTCACATTACCTACCCGTATTGTTTCCTTGTAATATAATTTATATTTACATTATCTACGTTACGTTACATTCTACGCGTTAATGTAATGTGATTTTTATTTCTAATCGAAGTTATTTAAAATTTGTAGTATCTCAATAAAAAATTAACAGCCTGCAAAAACTTCACAGAAGCATTAGTATCTTCGAAACTATTGAATTCAAATGGCTAATATTCTTTAACAATATGCACTCGACGACGTTTATCGAGAGAAGTGATACTATTATGTGACGTAATAGTTAAACTTTCAATTCATATACATATATCGTTTATGAAAAAGTAGTCATTCTGCTTTTGTGATCTGTGACACACTATAAATTCTCATAAGCTAACTAACGCGTAATCTTCTGTAACGTATTAATATAATATAGGTATGTATATCTCGACTTTGAGCAACCAATTGGTGATAAATAAGCTTTAGTACATACTTCTTACACGTAACAAGAGACCAATTAACATCTCTGCTCTTAAAAGAAAAACGAAAGAAACTCTGAAAAGCTGCAGAGTTCAGGTCGAATAACACCAGCTCAGATAAATGACCCTCTAACTTACCTTTGTCCTCATCGACGTCAGTGATTTTAAAGCTAGTTATAAAGTGCACTTCTCAGCCAGCGTCCACGGCAGTCAATATTATTTAACGGATCTTAACGCGATGTAAAAAGGGAAAAAGGAGGAAAGAAGGAACAGGGAAGCAAAGAGAAGAAACGAATTTTTCATTTTCTCGAAACTGGATCAAGTTTCAGGCTGCTCGCCAAAGAGTCTGTAGCTAACGAGACAAGATTAGACAAACCACGCTTTAAAATTTCCACAGAACTATAATAATCCTCGAAATCAATACGATTTCAAATCGATCCATCTCCTGATTAAAAAATGAGATAGGATGAAGCTCACTAGTCGACCTTTGAACTTTCAATAGTGCTTACGGCTCGTATACTCTAGTTTGAATGCTACAATGTAAGCCAAGTCAACTGTAACTAACGTTCGCGTGATTGTCGCTATCTATTATTCACGCGTTACACGTTCACCAGACAAACGCGTCTACCGGTTGACATTGTTTTCTGTCCTGAGTTTCAAAGCAATTATGTTGCTTCGTGTAATCAAATCTCGCCAAACTAACGATAAGTTCTTGTTTGATCTTACACAATTATTAAAACTATACAAGTTAAACCAATCTAGCCTAAACAAGTAATGTCGTTATATATTCTTTTTTAAATCTATATATTGTTTAATAAATCGTGGTTAGGATATAGTAGCTGACAAAAATATTCGGACAAATATATTTGTAGAAACATTTTAGGAGTGTATTATGCATAGTGGCACTATTTAATACTGTACTGTGACTATCATGGTCGTGTTGGTATTATTCGAAACTAATCTGAAAATCTGTATGGAATTTGTAAGATATTTAGTACGAGTACTGTGCATTACTGATATGTACACAACCGAGACGAGATAACGAAGGTACTGCTCTCCATCGTTCATCGCTACGCGTTGCTAATAGCAACGTATAATGCATATATATCTCGCAAAGACCATAAAAGTACCCAATGGAACCACGTTTAATATTTGATAATAATGTCCCATTACAGTTTCGTCATTTTCAATTAATTAAACACGACCCTCTCTTTAAAAATTAGAAGATAAAATACGTAATACAAATCTACTCGAAATCTTTTAAACCTTACGGACGACTACTTATGGTCTTTAAAAGCAGCAGGGATTAGCAGAATATTAACTGCGGATTTTTCTTGGACCGCAGCATGCAATATGGAATATGGTTATTAAAATGTACACTGAAAATTTCATATCCATAAGATACTCGTGCTTGTAGAACCTTGAAACTGAATTCTTAACCCAAATAGTCGACCGCGATACTCGAGAAATTTTGCGAAGCTGACGTCAATACCAATATGTACCGTCGTTGTGCTATTATTTCGTGATAAGCCGTATTGATTGCACTTCCATTTCACGGAATTAATTTTTCCACACAAAAAGTGATAACGATAATCGAAAAAGGAAAAATATACTACCACTTTTCGTATCAGCATACACAAGCGCACTCGATTTTACACGAGTATACAATTTGCAAATTCGACGGAACGATCGGATTTAATTATTTTTTCGATATTTCAGGCATCAAGTTCTATTTACACATCGAACGTTGAAATACGGCGAAATACAAAATGTACAAACCACTCTGGACATTAATTAACTTTAAACGTTATTGATTAATTAAAGAAACCAACCATTGTGTTGATTTTTACACTTTGAAAAATTGTTATCCACTTTTTCTTTGTTTAAAAATTGAAAAAAAAAAATACGTTTATTGTAAGTCACGAGTATCTCTTTTATTTATTTAAACTTTAGATCAAATATTACAATTTATAAATATATCATTTATTTAGATATACTTGTAATATCTGTTTTATAAGTTTGTACAACCATTTATCTATTTATCTATTTTATTTGCACATAATCTTTAAAGACTGATTTTGTAAAGAATAAAAAATTGTGATTCTATTTAAAAACGATCGTGTCAGACTCAAGTGATAAGCGATATATATTTCAGCGATATATATATTCAGATTTCACCATCACATAAACGGTGCTATTGGAAACGTTTCACAATGGACGTCTTACAAGCGCCTGCGATGTCCGTCATATGTAAAGCTATACCACTGAATCACGGCCGCCATTTAGTGATTAAGGTCGATCACTTAGAGCTGTTAATCCGACATAATGGCGAGCAATACATCGAAGACATTATTGGAAACACAGTTACAGTTCAATTTCATTGAGCTTATTTGCAAATAAATGTGTACAATATATTTTAGAGGTTTTAAATATTATTGCTGACTAAACTTCGCGTCTGCGCATCATCTTTCTTTAACTTTTTTTGCATTTTCTTATCGACGCATGAAGACGAAATGCGTAAATTTTATTATTTATTTAAACATTACTATATTGTGCTCAAAGTAGCGGAATATCGTTTTATTATCAATATATGAAGAACTAAAAGAATTAAAAAAGAATTAAAAAAATATGTAGTTCAATCAATACTTCGTGTATTTTTCTATCTCCACAAGACAATATCCGGACCAGTTACGCTTACAGTATCAACAAAGATTTGTCCAGCCATACGGAATAAGTCGTACTCAGTAGTTTAAAAGTATTAACCGCACGAACTCCAGAAACACTTTTGAAGTAACTTTCGAACCAATAAATCCCCGAACTAAGAACTGTCATATTTCGTCTCTATTTATCGAATATTGTTAGAAAATGCAAAAAAAAGAAGTTAAATAGAAAAAGTACTTGGAAACTTAAAAGAAAAAATCTCGAAAAATCTCTTAATACTTTTTACTGTCGTCTTGAGACGCACTATATGTTAAGCTTCTTCGTAGTTACAACTTTTACCGCAGATGTAACGAACTGACAAATGCTAAATTTTAAATAAATGTTTTTAAATAAATGTTTAAAATAATACATTAAATGTATTAACTTTGTTGCGCAGTTTCATTTAATTTCTTACGATACGGAGGGTTTAATTACGTTTAAGATATCTATTTGAATCTTTTAAATTCGAAGTTTTTTAAAAAATTACCTTAAACTTTATAAAATTAAATCGTCTTTCCACTTTGTTGTATCATAAAACAGTCGTCTTAAAATATTCTATATTTTCCTCGTCTTAAAAAATCTCCCTACAGAAAGAATAAAGAAGAATAAATTTCCATACGTTAAATTTCGCGTGATTGATGGAATACATAACGATAACGAGAACTAACTAGCGACAACAAGCAACCATTAGCAAGGACAACTGGCGACTATAACTGTCGTCTCTATGATGTATGGCGACTAAGGAGAACAGCCAGCAACTACGGATTACATGTAACAACCAATTGCCCCACTTCTAAAAGGCAACTAACTTGCAAACCCTTTGATGGTTTCTGTAGCGTGATATACCCCTTGAACGTGGTTAAAGAATGTGGTCGCCGCTGGACGGCGGTTTGACAGCAGAGCGATCTCGCCAATTCAAAGCTTGACATTACAAACTACCGAGAATCATTAGGCTCGTTATCGAGCATCTAGCTTTCAGAAGGTGTTTTATCATATGATATGACTTCACGATATTTTTATAGCAAGAAGAATGGCCAACCTCTAACAAAACAAATTTTTACTAAGTGCTGCATGTGAACTGCAGGCCGGCCTACTAGGGAAATTTGACGAATGAATAAACTAAAATATATACGAATATATTCGTTATATCATAAAATGCCCGCATTATGTTCTCTAACACCATAGAGGAAGCTAAATTTATATATTAAAAAATTGGAATACCTGTTGTAAGAGAGTTAATTAAATTCTAACCTATCGATGACTCCATAAAAACCTTTATTTCCTAAAAATGTATATCTTCCAAATTCTCCTTAGAAAGTATCATAGAGAAAATATGAAACCTGAAAAGTACATCACGCTGATGCCTCGATCAACCCTCGTGCTTCGCAGTCCATGTGTCCGAGCGATGAATTCCCTCCAAACAAGGAAAAACCAAAGGGAGGTCTTCTTCGAAGGACGTGAGAGGGTAAGGAAAGCAACGGGAACGATGATCACGCAATATACTGGCGGCGTACGTATAGAACGGCTGTTGCGAGAGAGTTCGCAAGAAACAAGAAGAAAAAAGGAATCGTAGGCCGACGCGATTATACGCTGTCGACGGACAAACAGCGACTGAGCCTAACTGAAACGAACTCTGTCGCAGTATGAGCACGGGCTACGTTCGCGGGTCGATCGAACACGTTCTGCGCCTCTCCTCGGCACCGGCGTCAAAACCACCCCCGACGAGCGCAACGCACTGGTGCACATGCAATATTAACCACTGGTCTTTCCTTTTTCGCGCGATATTATATCAGCACCTATGATACCATTTCAAAGACCGCAATCAAAACATTAAATACCGCATTAAAGCCATACAATAATTCGCAATATTCATTCGTAAACGTTATTGTATATGTACTTAATTAATCGTTATTATGTTTCGAATGATTTACTACCTCGTATTCCATAAGCAGATATATGGTTCATTTTCACCTCAAGTACGATATAATTTCTAACAAATGTTTATAATTCACAATGTAAAATATTTATAATTCATTGGAAATATTTTTCTATCACGGTATAGTGGTCAAATTTCACATAAATCACAAAGCTATACTCACGACATGACAAATCATGAAGATGTCATGAAAAATGGCATCCGTCCATATATATTCAAACGCAACGAACAAGTTCGAACTTTTCGAGAACAAACGATTTGTTCGATAACATCTGTCGCGAGCTTCTCTTCCTTTAACGATAACAATTGACAACTAAAGCTCGAGAGGCTCGTAAGGATGAACAGCGACGAGTATCTAGAAGCTATGTACTCACCTGGGCAAGGAGACTCCAACACCAAGGACGTTGGAAGTTTCGAGAAGCGATGATGGAAACTGAAGTAGCACGTCAGGTCAACTCCGGCGAAAACTGCTAAAGAAAGAAAAATCCAACTAATTTGTTTCCAACGATAAAATGAAATTAATTTGTTTCACAAATTATTAACTGGATATTATTCAAAAATTATTCAAAATTCGCTTGATTGATTCACGGCCCGGGACATTTGGGTCATACCATTTTGGTAATGGACGAAAATGGCAGAAGGAAGAACGACCGTTTTTTTCATATTTCTCTTTCCCCGGGAAACGATGGAATGCCCGAGCACCTTGTTTCATTTCCTCTCGACATCAATTTCAATCTTTTTAAACGAAATATAATCTGAACGATGAAAAGTTCATTCAAATAATGCTCCGCGCCAGACACTCACGAAAATTAAGAAGAAACACGGAAAATTCGCGAATAAAACGGATTTCTTTGTCCTAGTGAGATAATAAACCTCGTTCACGTATTGGTTTTTGAAATCAATATATCCACCAATGTGCACTCGTTTAACAAGGGTGATGGAACGTGCCAAAAATCTCTCAAGAGGGTCTTGGCAACGGAAGAGTCGAAAACGTCACAATTATGAATGAAAAATTCGAATAGTTGCTGATTTTACAGTCGAAACCGATAAAGAACTCCAGATATTCCCCCAATTAATTTACAATAAATTCGCGAAAATGATCGATTGCTGACGTCATTGTATTCTAGAAAGATTGTAAAACGATAAGAATTTATTGAAAAAACTTATATTCGATGATAACACTTCTAATAAGAGTACTAAGAGGAGCGATTCTGTACTCACCTTCCTGTCTCGAAGTACCGAACGCAATTAACCGTCCGCCCAGGATGGAACCGTTCGGAACTTTTGTAAGTCACTGCACGGCCGCTGCTTATGGTGGAAATGTAATAGATATAAGTACAGAGCGCGTGAGCGAACTAAAAACGCGATAGAGAAGTAGAGAGAGGATGTTCCGTCCTTGTCTAATGACGCGCACTTGTACAGGAAATATGTAACAGGGGTATACGAGCAGCGTCAGTGTCCACTAGTGTGCATGCCTGATTAAACAAGGACAGGAAGTATCTATACATGGTGTTCTCTTTCTATTTCCATGTTGCATCCATCTTACTATACAGTACACACACTCAGCTATTCTATCATTATATTTGTGCGTTGCTTATGTGTGAACCAAACATTTCCATGGCAACAAATCGTTTGTCTCTTGTTTGATGCTCGGTTTTCAACGGAGTTGAAAGAATTTTTTAAGAGAAACGTAATGGACGGGTTGTTTTTAAAGTAATAAACGGAAATTCTCGTATCCATTGAGAAACGATAGGCGATTTGAAAGTGTCACTATGAACGGTGATTTATCGATGCAAGGTAGTATGAATAAGATATTTTATAATCTGCGAAAAAAGGTAAGGAATATTCTAGATTTTAGATTTTAGATTTTAGAATTTCCACGTCACAGACGAGTGTGTTTTGTTATTTGATTTGTAATATTGCTGCAGTTCTCTTAATAGCTGTTCGTTTCATGCGATACTCGCA
This sequence comes from Bombus bifarius, assembly GCF_011952205.1. Taxonomy (NCBI): domain Eukaryota; kingdom Metazoa; phylum Arthropoda; class Insecta; order Hymenoptera; family Apidae; genus Bombus; species Bombus bifarius. The sequence goes on along the minus strand of NW_022884915.1, from coordinate 12,459 downwards.
CATAGTATCTATGACTTTTGCTTCTAACAATTTTTATAATTAGGCTGTATCAAATATTTTTAACGTTCGTGTTTCATGAAAAATCATGTGTAACTCGTTGAATTCGCAAATGTAACAAAAAATTACATGAAAAAACTTATATTATTGTAATGAAAAAATAATTATATTAGGAGGAGAGTCGTATTTCGGAACGTCATCGGAACATATTATACCTTGTATGTGATTATTTGGAACACAATGGGTGAGTATATTATAATTAAAATATATTCCTAGTTCCAATTCTCTTGAATAGTGTCAGTGACCAATCGAAATAGAAATCAGTGGACATCGTGGAAAGAGAAGGCGAAACCAAATTTGAAAATTCGACATCGGTAATTCAGTAGTTAAGAATAACTCAATCGATAATGTAGATTAACTAGTTATAAACAAATATATGAAATATAAATTCAAATTATTCTTATCCATCTAAAAATTGGAAATTAAAGAGCAGAAGACAAGAAATTATCTTCGAGGATTTATATAGTAAATACATTCTTTTGCCTGTCTTACCTAGAGATAAAACAGTTGTTTGATGGTTATCTTATAGTGTTCAGTCATTGCGAAAAATATTTTTAATCAGTTAAAAACTATAATTAATTAAAAACTACATTTCTTTAGGTATATAGACATTAGCGATGTATTATTCCGGGAAGCTCGTCTATCTCCAGAACATCGGGTCTGCGACAACATCGATTTGGAAATTATCGTTGCAGAGTATGAAAATTATTACAAGATGAAATTTCAAAAATATCCCATATTGTGTAAGAAAATAACTGGAAGGGAAATGACGAGGGAAGTGACAAATGCAAGCAAAACGTAAGAATTTAAATTATTTAACGATATTAAACGGTATTCAACGTATCGTATTCAACGTATCGTATTACAATATGATCCAGTGTTTGTAGAAGTATTGAGACAAAAGCCAAATCTGTTAGTAAAGAAGCAAGAAGTGAGCCTGTGAAAGAGACAAATCTACAGCAGAAGATAACTGATGACAATACGAATCATATTAATCTCGCAATGACAGTGACGTCACTATTCCCCAATGAGAGTGATGGACGTTCATCAGAAGAGCTATTTAACATCCCAATGGAACAATCCATGCAATTGAAGATATTGAAATGCATTGAAAAGCTTTATTAAGATAATCTGGAATTACGAAAGATTGCTGAGGACATCTCATGCGTAAGTTATTTTTGATTAATATACGTATCGTAAAGCTTTTAAACGATAAAATTCCCATCGATAAACCGTTCAACGTATATCGACGATGACGTGATTTCAGTAACGCTTCAAATATCAAATTACGTAACGTTTACTTAATATAGAGAAGACGCCATTTTATCTTTGTATCGTCACAGGAGATCATAGTAAACAAATTAAATGTACATTGGGATGACGTTATAGGCCTAGAAGAATGTAAAACCGCTGTTAAGGAGGCCATTGTGTATCCCCTTGAGTATCCTATCTTTTTTGATGGCCCGTTTTCCCCCTGGAGAGGTATTTTGCTGTACGGCCCACCTGGTACAGGTAAGATACTCGCATTCTTTTCATTTCTGTACGTGTTTACAAGAAATATACAAAACAGGGAAAACGATGTTAGCGAAGGCAGTCGCGACAGAATGCCATTGCACCTTTTTTAACATAACTGCCAGCTCATTGGTCAGCAAATGGAGAGGCGATTCCGAGAAGTATATACGTGTAAGTTGCTTTGTCTATGTAAGTTTCTTTGTTCCTTTGTCTATGAAGGAGAGATTCTAGGTATAAAAAGATTTGATTTTATTTTTCGTCATTTATATATAAATAGAATAGTTGTTTGGAAAACGAAATGATATCATATTCGTGATGAGGCAATGAATTTAAGGAATTTCGAATATAATATTTAATGAATAATACATTTGTTAAACTGAACAGGTTTTATTTGAATTTGCCTATAGTCATTCGCCTACAATTATTTTTATCGACGAGATTGACTGGATCGCCACAAATAAAGGAGACTGTATATTGTCTGAACCTGCAAAGAGATTCAGATCAGAACTTCTTTCTAGATTGGATGGATTAGTGTCTAATGAGAATTCTAATGTAGTTCTTCTGGCTACAACTAATTCCCCTTGGTACGTATATCACGTTATTTCAATGTTTTCTAAGTTGAAAATATCGTAATATTTCTCCAAATTCCAAATATGTTATTGTGTTGTTTGAAGTATTCCTTCATTATTATTAGTATAATAGAACGATAATATTTATTGTAAATATGTTATTAGGGGCATTGATGCAGCTTTACTCAGGCGTCTCGAAAAGCAAATATACGTATCATTACCCAATGAAGTTGCTCTACTTGATATATTCAAATTATACCTTAGCAACCACTTATTAGAAAATACAGATATTGTAAACCACATAGTAAAATGTACTGAAAGATATTCTTGTGCAGATATAAAATTGCTTTGTAAGCAAGCGTGGCTACTAGAAATAAGCCCGATATGGAGGAGACTTGAAAAGAAAGAAACACCTGTTACCACTTTGAAATATGAATTAAAAAGTTATGAAATATTAGCAAAATTGTTAAAAAAAATGTCACCTACAGTTATGCAAATAGATAAATATGATACGTGGAACAAATAAATACGCAATCGTAAGGACAGATATTGAAAAATATAAATAAATGGATTATCGTTCGAGAAATCATTCGCATGTGTGTGCATGTGTGTATGCGCGCATGTGTGTCCGCGCATGTGTGTCATGTGTGTCATGTGTATGCGTGTGTGTGCGCGCACGCGCTATAGGTTAAGTTTAAAATGTTCGGTTGTATTATATCCTTGTATTATATATGTCGGAGATGAAAGGAAAACCGGAGCCTTCCCTTTGCAATTTTGAGGAAGCCTTCTAATGCTTTAGCCTAGATTTTATCATAACTGTAATTAAGCAATTGTCATTTGTAATTGTTTGATATTTGTGAAAGCGAAAGTGGGTTCGAGGTGACAACTGGTCGCCGAACGTAGCCACGGTCACGGGATAAACGTTTTGCCTGACGAAGGTGTGGATCGGTTGTATTGTTCTCGCTAGAAATCACATAGAATTGTACTTTAGAGATGTCGATATAATGGGACACACGTTGTATTAGGAATCAATCTCCAGACAGAAACTGCCTAGTAACGGCGTTTGAATCTTTCTCGATGTTTCCAAAGAGTATACAACAAACTTTTGACAGAAATTGCCTAGCAACAACGATTGGAACCTTCTCGATGTTTCCAGCGAGCATATAACAAACAAATGCAGTCGTATAGCGAAAAAGATTTTCATCAGATATTCATTCGTGTGATCGCCTTGGAAAGTGATACATCGAGCAATTTACCGAGTGTCTCAGCAATTGTATTTTGTGTTTAAAATTATTCTACACATAGTAAAGAGTTATCCCGTTGACCGTGGATTCGTTTGAACCCCGGAACATTGTTAATAGCGTTAATTAAATTCATTATTCGTGAAACCTATCAATCGTTAATCTCATTATACGTTAAATTCATTATTCGTAAGACATATTATTCGTTCCTCTTATTGTTCGTTAAACTTATTAATCTTTAATCTAATTATTAGTTAAACTTATCGTTTGTTAATCTTATTATTTATTAAACTCATTATTCATAATATTTTGTAAAATCTTGTTTATTCGCGTAAATATATTCTGTTTCGTAAAACAATGGCTAATTATTCGTTCCTCTTATTGTTCGTTAAACTTATTAATCTTTAATCTAATTATTAGTTAAACTTATCGTTTGTTAATCTTATTATTTATTAAACTCATTATTCATAATATTTTGTAAAATCTTGTTTATTCGCGTAAATATATTCTCTGTTTCGTAAAACAATGGCTAATTCAAACGAAGGATCATTACGCGCCTTAAATCCTAATGATAACCCGACATATATATGTGAGTGTATTTTATCAAAAATATGTTTTTTATGTTTTCTTATCTTAGTAATTATTTTTTAAAAAGTCTTAAAGTCTTATATGAAAATAAAGCTGTTCTTTATTTCAAATAATTGAAGTAAATAAATACAATGAGTTTTATATTTTATTATATCTTATATTATCGTTATATTGTTATTGAAAAAATTGATATAATCAACAGTTCTTCCTGTTCTCTTGATTGTTTCTTGCTTGTTTCAAACCATGATAATAACCTACAAAAGAAATAACATAGTCCATTGAAAATTTAATATACAATAAAATACTTATATGAAATAATTACCTGTGTAATATACCATGTAACCACTAATATACCATGACATCAACATACTTGAAAGTGCGTCTGTATCATTATCTGGTAATCTAGTACATTTTATTAAAATTTCGTATTTTTTTTCCAAATAAAATGTTAAACCTATTCCAAATTACTTATTAATATTAGAAGTATTCAGCATTCCATTAGAATTTTTAAATTGTACTTACTTGGCCATTAATTGTGGTGGTAAAGGAGGTGCAGGTGGCATTATATCAGTCATCGAATTGAAAGATGGTCCCGGTATGAAGTGATGTTTATACGCATTTGCTTCTTCAGAGTCACAATCCATTTTTTCTACATTATATTTTTTCGAATTTACATTTGTAGAAAAATTAGTCTCACAAGTCTCATCGTTCTCTTCATTGAATTTCTCTTCCAAAGCTTTCTTTTGTTGTGCTATTTGACTTTGCAAACCTTCTGATTCTAAAAGAGAACTCAACTCGACTTTCTCTGTATTACCATAGCCTAAACACAGAGTAAAAGAAATTTTTGTCATTTAATAGAATGACTGAGTGCCATTCAGTTACCGTCCTTACAGGCAATGTATTAGAATTTCCCGTGCATAAATGTATATGTATAAATGTTTGCCTTGATATATGTAGTAATAATCACTCGTCTAATGAGGAGAATTATATTCCAAGCAGCTAATAATGAACAATAAGTAACATGCATGTTTATGGTTCATGACCCTATATCCCACTATATCATCTATGGGTCTCCCCATAGACATTGACAGGTACTCCTGCCCAGTTAAGGACCTGCTGAATGACACTGTAATAGACTATGCGAAAGCCTTTACTTCATATATATATGTATTTTTAGTACATTTCTTAATTGACATAACCATCATGCTAAAGGTATTACCTACAAATTTTACAACACACGTGCCATTGTTTTCGTAAATTTTTTATATTATAGCTTCATAAATTTCTCCATCCTCTGAGTATATTGCACGACAAGGTGCTCCTATGATCCATTTCTATAGAGAAAAGATGTGTATACAAATAAATATAAGTAAATAGCAAAATAAAATAATTTGCTTCTTAATCAATATATTTAATAATATTCTGTATCAAATTTGTAATATTCTATCAAAATCACAACCTTGTGTAATTTACTTGCGTGTTTAGGCTGCTTAAGATTTTGTAGGTTTCCTTTCGGTTGAGAATTTCCAACATCCATTCCCATTCGCTTGATAACTTCTTCTTTTGCTAAATTTATTGCTTTATCATATGCTTCTATTAATGCACTATCATCCCAAACATTATCATTGGCTGTGTCTGTATCCTTTTGAGATAGCAAATTATACGTTATTAATATTGATACAAGTATTTTATTATCAAACTATTGCAAATTATCATATATGTCATTTTTCAAAAATCGACTAAAAGGTAATGGATACTGTTAATTACTATTATGCTAAGATCTTGTACTAAAATAATGTTAAAACCATTACGTTTCCATTACCATACATACGTTTCCATTTCCTCGTATAAAAAGAACATTCATATCACCTGCCATTTTAAAATAACATCATTTAAATATTGAATTTGCTTCTGAAATATTAATTTGTCTCATTTCTTTAACTCTAACACATTGTAAACAATGATGACATTATACCAACTATAATACTAAAAATCTATTCCCCATTCATTCGAAAGATTATTTTTTGAAGCAAGGTTAACATTGAATGTTCCCAGACTTCAATAACTGTATTTTACTTTCTTTACAATATCTAACAATATATTAGAATACTATAAAAAAATATTGTATGCACAAAAAACTGTTTATAGCGAAATAGCAAAAGAATTAATCACATATTATAACTAAAACGAGATTATTAAGTAGATTATATTATACTGCATATGCGTTAGTGTTTCAGCTGGTAAATATAGTTTTTATATCTGAAGATAAATAAGATATAATTCTATAAAATTGCATAATGAATTATACATCTATCTATTACTATTCGTATTTCCCCTTAGTTGTATGTTGTCAATAGCATCAATCACGAACATATAAATAAATATAGAAGAAACCGTTCGCAAATGGAAAGGGAAAAATGAACATGGAAGACAAGAAAGTTTTCTTCAGGTTTAGCGTATGCGTGATACGCTTTGAATGTCTCAGATAAAGATAAAGATACTCTGCTCATTTCTATTTGTTCCGCAGAACGAGAAATTTGTTATCTTTCATATTGGTTTTTACGATTCAATTTTTGGGCAGTTTTCCCTAGCGAGTGTCGGTCCCTGTTTGATATAACCAGACCGTAATTTATACAGATATGTATTATAGATATATATTTGTAAAACTGAAATCAGATGAAATAAATGTTGCCTGAGGTTTTAAACGTTTAATAAAAACAATATTTTATTTGGAAAAAATGTAAGATATGTAAAATTACACATTGATCATTTTGCTGGTCTTGTATCATAAAACGTGTGGCCCGAAGAGCACGTGTCCGGTAGAGATACGTCACTTGTGTTAGGAATCGTTTTATAACCTATCACAGTAAAGGAACGTCCCAGTATAGCAGCCGAAGAATGCCGTGAAAGTTTCTGTACAAAGTACAATTGATCTACAATTGATATTTTCCGCAATATCTGGTGTTCGGTCAGGGTGTCCCATACTCATGATATTTATGACAGTGGAATGGCGTTAGTAAATCAATTACAAAAATTTTCGAGATCAATTCTCGGTATTGCATCAAATTATTCAAAATATACAAGCAACACAACGTTGCCCTTTTTGCAGGCAACAAGAGGAATATCGACCACGCAACCACTTTCAGAAAAACAAGAGTAAGTGATACAAATTTTCTTGTGCTTTCCTTCTTTTTTTAATAGAATTTCAGTACTTACCTTCCAATATAAAATTGGTGTCAAAATAATAATGCTAATAATAATGTCTAAGAAATTTTTCTCTTTGTAGGAGTACAACATCTAGAAAAATAACATAGTATTAATAGAATAGTATTAATAAGAACAACATTGACAGTGAACAACTAAAAATATAACACTGTTATAAATATATGATATACGAATTTTATTTATATATTATTAAGACAAGTATATCTTATTTTTAAATTATTTCTATTATCATAAGTGATACATATAATTAAGGTATAATTAAGAGAAGATTAATTGAAGAAACACAAAAAATAAAGAAAATAATTATATTGAGATAATTTTTATCTTTCATAAATATTATTTTCAGAGTAAATATAACGTTTGTTAAAGCAAGTGGAGAGAGAATCAAAGCAAAGAGAAAGTTGGAGATACTATATTAGGCATAGTAGTAAATAATGAAATTGATTTAGATGGATATGGTATGTTTTAAAGAAGCATAATTTACTTAATTTAAAATAAATAATTTTGAGGTAGAAAATATTTGAAAATTTTCATTTTTATCAAGTTTAATATTCTTATTATTTTTAACTTTTGATACTTTGTTATATAAGTATGTTGTAATATTAAAATATAATTGATATAGGTGCTTGTGAAGGAACATTAACTTGTAGTACGTGCCATTTAATATTTTCGAAAGAAGTTTATGATGCACTTCCTGACAACCCAACAGATGAAGAATTAGACATGTTGGATTGAGCATATGAATTAACAGATACGTTAGTTCATAATAATCAGTATCAAATCATTCACATTATTAATTCTATTACCTTTTAATATTTTATAAAGTGAATTTTTCTATTTAAATTTATGTAAAAACAGGTTAGTATTGGGTATTTCGAAATCTGCATCTCAATGTAGAATTTCAAATCGCTATCTCTGAATACTACGAAACTGAAATTATAATAAATTTTCATAGTTTTTTATTTATGACCCTATAATCATTACAAATCTATGTTGGAATTAGCATATTTACAATGTTGATTTTCAAATGGATAAATAGAAATCTTATTGTGTATTAGTATTAATTTGTATAGCAATAAATATATTTATTGACATATTCAGTTATATAATATTTAATTTCAGGTCACGGCTAGGCTGTCAAATAGTAATGTCTAAGGAACTAGATGGAATTGAGGTAAGAGTTACATCAACAATTAATGATGCAAGAGCATAACTGAAATTATCTATAGGTTTTTGAAAATTTGTATACAATGTTATACATCTCTTGTTAAAAAACCCTTGTTATAATTATTAAAATATTGGTATTAAAAAAATATAATAAAGAATCTTGTGTTTAAATGTGAAGCTTATATATATACATATGTTATAGTATAATTGCAATTTTGATATTTGTACATTGCCATTGTAAAAAGCCTATCCAATTATGAAGAAAATATATCTTTTATTTTTAATATACAGGGTGTCAATTTTAAAACGTTCATCTAAATTATTTTCGTTACTATTAAAGATAAGAAGAAATTACTAAGGAAGACTTAAATGGTTTTAAGATGTGTACTTGGTTATGATAAAAAAGACTCTTGTGGAATAAATTTTGCAACTTCTGAAAGATTAGATAAAAGCTTAGAACCTAAAAAATAATTTGAAATTAATTTCGTTTAGATATACTGTTTGATTTCTTAGCTGTGGGCAAGTTTAAAAGATCATCAAACTCATGGTCAACAAAACAACAGAAATGTACATGCAATGCTTTTTCGTTTCACAACAAGTTATCTGACACTATCATCATTTTCGTGGCACATGCAACATTATCGATTCAGTATAGTAATGTTTTGGATTAAAACAAGTGTCTCGACATTGGTGCAAAATATTTCAACCTTTAAGGACTAAAATTAAAACTTATGAGTTTGTTTATAATTTTAATAGATTTTATTAATATTGTGTTTACTGGTTTATTAATTACAAGAAAGTTTGTAAAAGACAAGAAAGTTTTACGTAAAAAGTACAAATATTCTTTCAACAAAATTAGTCAAATCACATCATTATTTATACATATTGTATATAAATAAAATATGCGGATATATTACTTTACCCTAGAATTAAAATTCAATAATATTGAGGAATCTTATTTATTCAGATTTTGTACATTATCGCTTCTAACCTCGGATAATAGAACAACAAATTAAATATTTTTAAACAAAAAAACTTTGTTCCTTTGTTTGATTTCCCTTGCTCGCGTTTCTTAACTACTTAGATATAAAATACTTACGTTTTCGAAAATTCATACTTCACAAGCTACTAAACGCTTTATCTGTTCAGAATAATTTATTGTTTTCTTAACTAGGTACATACCAAATACATCTATTAAGTTGGTATTTCTCATAATTACCAGTACATAAAGCTAAAACACTTTTGTACTATGCTTGTTATACATGGATCTAACAAATAATTTAACTTGTGTATTGTCGTTTGTATATTTTGTTACGTGTAAAATATTCTATTTCTACACTACTTACAAGTTCGATAAAGTGTACATTACACATCGTGAAATTTACATATTTTCACTTGGTTACCCTGCCCAATTCGAATATAATTCAGAACGTATGTGCTATATTTATATATTCTGCATTTGTTTTGTATATTATGTACACTGATCTGATCTTTGTAAACGCGAGTTTTACGATATTAATGAGAAATTTGCCAATTTAATGGAAGTTGTTAATTTTTTCTGGCACGTTTCACGTTAGCAGACATTTTTCTTAAGTTACAGTCGAAAAGTGTTTTTATGTAAAAGAATAGGAATGATCAAGTTATTTTAAGATGACAAGATATTTCACGTTTTCTATTTAAATATAGCGTTAAATTTTAATTCCGTCAATTCGTATATACTCATACATCGAATTTCCTTTTCTCATGTCATTTCTTTTCTTTCATTTCACATTTAATTACAAAGATAAAGTGTAAGTACGTTCCTCATAAAATTAATATCAAATGTCGCAAAATATACAAAAGTAAACTAAGAAGAGGGGTACATATTATTACACAAACTGTCGTTCATATTGCATATGTACATATGCAGTATAAAAACAATACTTTTTAGTTTTTAATCTCTTGTTTAAATAATCCTAATATCTAAATTTGTATCGGTCATTGATTCGATATAACTGCGTTTATTGGAAGTAATTAAGCTATAGCCTGCGCACAAGAGAAGAAGGAACAAACACGTATAGTATACACGCTTAAATAACAAAATTAAGTCAGTTTACGTTCAATGTGAACTTGATCAAAGTTCCAGTCTCGAATTATAGAGTTTCTTACTATCAGTTTACAAAATTCGATATTACGATTATGTACCGTATTTGAAAAACATAAAATGCTTTGTTCAATTTTAAATAAAACTAATATTTACCAAAGCGAATACGAAAAAAATGTTATCATCAAACTCAATTTTCAATTATCAAACTTAATCCAGCACAAATACAAATGTTATTCGTGCTTTTTTACTTTTACTACTTTTCAACTCTCTATAGTTCGAGATTTGAGTTCCGCTAACTTTCTTTCTACTGCGCATGCGCAACAGGAAAACTTGAATTACACGTAATAGTCAAAAATTCGACTAGTCAAAAAATCTTATCCTTTCGTGGCAGCGAAAGTAACCTAGGACTAGAGGTTCCATAACATTAATAATAATAAGGCAATAATATTAATATTAATAATAATGTAATCAAGTACTACTAACAATATTAATAATAATAATAATAGTATGGTAATGGCAAGATACAGGCGGGTATAAATTAATCATTCCTTTCGTAATATCTACGACGTCTTCGGGATATTCTTTAGAAATTACTTTATTTCTGGTCAATATTCATTAACGAGCAACTTTTCTCTCTGTTTCTTATCACGATCTTTTTCACTTCATCACAATTGTACCGTTAGAAATTATTCAAAACATTGTTAAAATGTCCATGAAATATATGCAATTGCCGTATTGAATAAGCGAGTAATGAAGTTGCTGTATCACTGAATAAAAGTGAAATCTCCAATGCGTGTGCTCAAGTATATAAGTTAAAAAAAGATTGGTACATCAATGCCTATTATTCTTAATCAATATTCATCATTTAACAATTAGGACCGAATTTTTACAAACCAACTCTAAACCACGACCCAATTTACAAATAAAAAGATCGATGTGTAAATTAACTATCAACTATTAATCTCCAATCCTATGTGAAGATATAATGTTCGGACCAAATTTCTAAACTAACGTGGACAATTCATGCGGACTATTGGTGGTTGCTGCGCTACTTAGATCCAATGTGGCAGCCGGAAGACCAGGACTGACGCTGCCGGTTGCTTCCCGTGGCAAATGCTGCGATCTATTTAGCTTATTTCCAGGACTCGGTGGCGATCTATCTGCTGATGTATCCGGTGGCGTAACCACGTTTCTGTGTCCGCTCACGTTCTGATGATTGTGCGTCGCCGCGATCGGAGCTGGCGATGAGAGCAACAAGGGCGGTGGGGACATTGACACGTGTCGATGATGATGATGCTGATGATAGTGTTGGTACTGTGCAGCTCGGCCGTGCATTGCGTGGCTGGTATTTAGTTGGTTCGTCACGGGCCCGACTTTCGTTGAGCAGCCAGCATGGTGGATGGTTAACGGGCCACGTAGTTGTTGTTGCTGTTGTAGCTGGGGCTGGTTCTGGTGCTTGTAGCTGGGGCTGGTTCTGGTGCTGTTGCAGCTGCTGCTGACGCTGCAGCTGTACCGTCGCTTCGCACTGTTCGCGCGCTAACGCCTTCACGGCATTCGTCTTCTCCTACGAAATAAGAATGATAGGTTAGGTTGTAGTCAGGGGCCATAACAAATTAAAAAAGTTATAATATAAGAATTTACATTTTAGTTGAAATGATTCTAGTTACGAATAAGTATTAAAGATGATTCAAATCTTTTTCGTTACCGATAACCATGGTGAAAACTCTTTTGGATTACTTTCAGCCATTGTCAATCTTATTGTCAATACTACATGCTTGAAGTAGAAGGAGGAGTACAGAGAAAAAGACTTTTTCTCAGCAAATATAATCGTTACTCAATTATTTTGTTCAACAGTTTTACAAATCTCCCAAAAATAAACGAGAATACGAAAATACACTGAATATCGTGTGTATGGTTATTTATAAAATCCCCTTGAAATAGTTGCGATCGCGGATCACATAAACAAACGAACCTGTCATTCTACAGAGTATCTTTTTCGGTGAAATTATGCAAA